>NW_016803880.1:5166711-5180058 GCF_001698545.2 Rhinopithecus bieti | reverse complement strand
AATTATTTTGCCCTCCTTCTATATGGAAAGCAATCTGTTCCTTTTGAGTAACAACCCCGATCTACCCTACAGCAAAAGATCGGTTTTAGAGAACCACTTTAGAGGTGCATAAGTATCTTTTTCATACCATAAATCTTATATTGATTTTAACCAACTTCAATACAGTTTCCTTCTCTTTATATTTCATATTTTCCCTCAGATAATCTTTATTTCCTTGAACATTTTTAAGGAAATACTTCATATTTATTTCTAAGATTGCTTTAATATATTGTAAAGTTTTCTCTTCTCACTGGAGCATTGGAAGAAAAAGGTTAAAGAATGTTCACAAATTCTTCCAAGATGTGTAGACTCTTATCTGGAGGCTCTTGGACTTAACAGAAAAACTCAGTTTTCAATATCTCTTGAATGTCTGCTCTTATGACTGGGGAATGTGCATCTTAGAATTTGCAACTTAAAAGCCTGCTAAATTTTAAAATTCTTCTTTGAGACAAAAATTACATCAATCATCTGAAATACAATTAGTACTGCTAAAATTGTTATTACTATCTACTCTCATTACAGCAAAAACAAAAACAAAAAAACAAAAAAACAAAAAAAAAACCTGTTCTGTTTGTAATTTTTTTTTCACACCATTCTCCTGCCTCAGCCTCCTGAGTAGCTGGGACTATAGGTGCCTGCCATCACGCCCGGCTAATTTTTTGTATTTTTAGTAGAGACGGGGTTTCACCATGTTAGCCAGGATGGTCTGGATCTCCTGACCTCATGATCCGCCCGCCTTGGCCTCCCAAAGTGCTGAGATTACAGGCGTAAGCCACCGCGCCCGGCCTCTGTTTGTAATTTTAGATTTATAAATACCAAGAATAAACACCTTTAAATGTATTGACTTAATGCAATGTACAATTAAAAGTCAAAATCATTTTAACAAAAAGGTGTGGAACTCAGCGAGACAATCTAACTGAAACAATCTAAAACTTTAATGTCAGTGTTTCACAGCTTGACTATGTCAATTCATAAATTTGTTTTCTTTACAGTCCTGAATCAGCACAGTAAGATTTTGACTAACAACATGGACCAAGACTTATCTTGAAGCACATAAATCATTTTTGACACATATGTTCATAACAACAGCCTTCAGAAGAAAAGGGAACAGTGAAAGTTCTAAGAAACTGGGCAGGAATACTTCCTAACGTTCAGTGGTTTAGATGAGTTGCTAAATCCTAAGTTGCAAAAGTGTATGTAGTTCGAATGAAAAAAAAAATAATTTAATCACTATGCAGACAAAAAGTCCCTTTGAACATGCTCTATTTGGGGGTAATTTTGTGACTCAAAGAGTTTGCCACATTTCCCCATGGATGCTTTAATCGTTTCTCCCTTTTACCCTTTAAAGACCTCAAAAAATCCAGTTATGTGTCATGAATACACATATGTGCCAGATACATTCAGAACATACATTTCCTGCTAAATAAGAGTGGAAGAGCATGTCTTTGTGAGCTGAATAATAGTTTTCTCATATAGTTAACAATTCTCTTAAAACACAATATTATTTCACAATAATTCCTAAATATTAATTAAGGGATCGGTGTCCCAAACCAAAGTATTATGGTTCTGAGAGATTTTCTCCATTGCACTGGTCAGCCAAAGGGCACATTTGGGAGCAACGTCTGAGATCCAGAAAAGTTTTAGGGAAAAAGATAGATAGATAGATAGATAGATAGATAGATAGATAGATAGATAGATAGATAGATAGATAGATACTGAAAAATAGCTAAACCCAAATCTTCACAACTAAGCTAAGCCAGAAATATCTAGATTTAGACACAGTTATTATAATTCAAAAAGGTATTTGTTGGAGAGTATAGGTAATTTCTGTGTGTGCTTAAACCAAAATTAGCTTACAACAGCCTACAGGTCATACCTAAATGGAGCAACAACCTTTTTCTTCTATACTTGCCCTTACTTCTTCTGATACTCCCTTCTCTCATTTTTCATACTTCAAACACATGAACAAGTCTCTCCACTAGCAAATCATTCAATTGTTTATTAATTTTAATGTATTTTTAGTCTGGAAACATAAATTCATATAAAATGAAATTCATCTACCTAGATCTTCATTCCGTGCACTTGCTGCTGCCTGTAACCTTTCCAATCTGAAATTTATTTCACTGACTGAAAAAGCTAGAAATAAAATGATAGAGAATAAGGTTTGCCTTGTTTCTCTCAACTACTGTATTATGCTAACTTCTGAAAGTAAAGCAGTTGCCTCTTTCATGAGGGATTATATTGCTTTTTCCAACTGAGGGTCTAAAAGTCATTTTTAGCTATTAGAATTTTTCTAAGCCATCGTTTCTTCTGGTCTCACATAATTCTTAAGGTTCATCTCCCTTATTCTGCTTCTCCAAAAGCATGGTCTCCTCTATGTACATTGTTTATTTTTCTACCTAAAATCTAAATATATCCAACAGCCTCTTAGATCCTCCTCCTTTCTTGTTGGTAATTCGTAGTTATTGTTAAGGAGAATTCTTCTAATTCCTCGTGAACCATGTCATCTATGAGCTAGGATCCCTAACACAGAATCATACTATGCTTTTTTCTGTTATTTTTAAAATTTGCTTCATGAAAGACTCAGAATGACATTTCTGAGTACCTGGAGTCTGCTCACTCTTCATTGTTTTGATGTCCAAAAATAAGCTATTCATATACTGTTACCTCTACATAGAATGTCCTTCCTCCTCTTATTTTTCTAGCCAACTCTCCATCATACCCCAAGGAGACCTACTGTGTAATCACTTTTTCTCATAGAATTACTTTCTCATAGAAAAAGTGATTACACTGGAGCCTTCCTTCCAGTTCTCCATCTCTGTTCTTGCAACATACTTTATATGTGCCTTTACTATAGCACTTAATACGTTTCACTAAAGTTAATTAACTAGACTGTGAGTTCTTGAAAGAATCTCTATTGGCCTTGAAGTCCCCAGAGTCTTATAAGCTGTATTCATTCATCCATTTGTTTACTTATTTAATCATTCTTTTAACAATATTTTTCAAGAGCCCACTATATACCAGCACTCTTTTGGCCTGCAAAGATCATCAGTGAATGACAGATCAAGATCCCTGCTCTTTTGAAGCTTTTAATTGTAGTAGAATAAGGCCTGACAAAGAGCAAATAAACAAATAAATGAGCAAGATTGTTTCAGATGTAAATTGCAATCAATACAACATATAAGACAGGTCATGTATTAGTGTGATGGGAAGGGCACTAGAGATAGGGTGGTGAGACAAAGCCTCTCTACATGGCAATATTTGAGCTGCAACTGAATAACATGAAAAACCAGCATTAAGATCTGGACCTTGAGTCCATAGGCCCTATAGCAGTTGGAGCAAGCTTGGCATGACCAAGGAATAGAAAGAGGCTATGCGGATGAATCTTAGCAAGTAAGGAACAAAGAGTTGGAACTGACAGGTAAAGTCTTGAATGTCGTAGTAAGGAGCTTGGATTGTATTCTACTGCAATTGCAAATCACTAGAGGGCCTTAAAAATAGTGAAGCAATCTAGCTGATATTTAAAAACAAACTTGTTCTTCAGTTAATAGGGTTGAAAATGGAAAAAAAATTGTTCCACATTTGTTAAATGAGTTAATAAATTGTGTTCTCTTTATTTCTATATCATCAGCAAGTTCTTTGTTTTAATTTTAAAATCTGGAATTGCTGTGTCAGCATTGAGACAAACTGGAGGAGGAAAGCTGATTCCCTAGTCCTGATTTGCTGGCATTCCTCCTCCAGGAGTCTGCACTCACTTCATGGTTTTGATATTCAAGTATAGCCTATTCATACACTATTCCCTCTGCACAAAAGATCCTTTCTCTCCTTTTTCTGCCCAATTTTGGCAATCCCCCAAAGAGGTCTACTAAGTAATCTACCTCGGAAAGTAAACTACATCACCTAGTTGGTGGGTGATAGCCACTAGTGCCTATTTGTCGACTGAGTAAAGCTAATATTTCACATCTTCTACACAAGATGGACTTGGGATCTGATATGGTAGACTACATCACCTAGTTGGTGGATGACAGTCATTAGTGCATATTTATCTACCGAGTAGAGCTAATATAGCTCACAACTTCTACACAAGAGAGATTTGGGATCTTTCTGCCCTTTCTTCTCCTCTCTCATACCCCTTCCTCCCTTTACCCACTAAAGCAAGACAGCAGTCTTATCTGCAGATAAAGTTTCCTTTGGTATAGATTGTGGCAAGGGAGCGGGCAGGTGAATTGGGATTCCCAACTGGGGAATCCTTGCCCCAGTCTATACCAAAGGAAAGTTTATCTAGCTGTCCTCGATCTAAGTCATAACCTTTAATCCAGCTTTTATGAATGAAAAAAATATATTTTGGTCCCATCTCCCTGACTCTCATGTCTACACCAAAACTGGTTCTGCATTCAGAGCAAAGAAAAGGAGTTTCCGAAATCCCTGTAAGACACAATGTGATATGTTTGGAAGACACTAAATTGGAAGTTTGAGGGCCTGGTAAACTTGAGATCTAGTTGCAACTCTATTGTTAACTAGCTGTAAAACTTTAGGGCAGTCACTCAAAATCAATAACTAACATGTGTTCCATATCAGGCACTTGTTCAGCACTATGTACATTATTTCACTTACCTTCAAAACAATTCTGATTTAGATACAATTATTACCTCATTTTACAAAAGAAAAACAGGGCAAAGAGAGTCAGTCTGAGCACTAGGATTTAAACCCAGAGAGCCTGACTCAAGAACCTGACTCATCCTTCACCAGTTTTCCATTTTACTCATCTATAAAATACACAGGTTGGACAGACATCTTCCAACCCTGAATTTCCCTGACATTTACTGCCATTACCTTTTCTGTCTTTTCAAAGATGAAATGCTCATCTTCAGGCTCTGATTTTGACAAAATTATCTCCATTTCTCTGTTATTCCTCTGTGGAAAGATGAAGCACCTCCTCTACGCTATTTACTTTTGCGAGTCATTCATGGACAGCACACTGTTTAGCTTGATGATTATCGTTGAGTGTTTGCCACCCTCTTAAAATGAATGTAAAGTTAATTTAATCCACAAGTCTGAGCTACAATATTTTCCTCAATATTCATCACTTCAAATTTGTCTCTTGTCAGAAACTGATGACTCTTAAATCAAATCCTATATTTTTGAAATACTGAAGCTTCAACTATTCTCTCTCTAGCTCCTCTTTCTCTTCCAAGTACAACCTTCAATTAGAAGAATCTATTAACACGCTACATTTAGTTTCCCACCCCAGACTTCAAAGTCACCAGATGCACATTGCACTTTACTTCCTGTTACTGTTATTTGTTTTCATGTGAGATACATGCTGACTTTGTCCAACTATAATTATTTGGAACCCTAGTCACATACTCCTACCCAATTGTTTTTTTCAATATTATTCAAGTTCTTCGCTCGACTTTTTGTTATATGACGAAGTGGGTTGATGAGTTTTAGCAGACTCTCCATCCCAATTTAGACATGACCATGAAAAATCAGCACATCTCATGAATGACCACCTTGAGTCTATGGGCCATCCATAACCCTCACCTTCAGAGCTGCCATCACAATTCTTGACCTCCCAGAAACTGTAGCATACTCCTCCTCCAGTCCAATATCCATTGGTCCTTCTTTTTATTTGTGAGCTACAAAGTGTATCTTACTTTATGAAGGTACAGATTCACATACATGAGATGAACCAGGGAACTGATGGATAGCTCTACTGAGTTCTGATTGGTTTTTTAATCTAATAATAACTTTCTTTAATTGACAAATCATAGTTGTATACATTTATGGGGTATAATGTGATGTTTTGATATGTGTATAGCATGTGGAATAATTAAATCAAGCTAATTACCATATCCATCATTTCACCACCTATCATTCTTCATGATGAGATATTTGAAACTTGCTCTCTCATTTTCTAATATGTAAGACATTCTTATTGACTTATGGACACCTTGGTGTGCCACAAATTTCAAAATCATGTTTTCTTTTGTTTTGCAGTATTTTTTCAATTGACATTAATATTTAATACACTAATAACAGGATCTTCTTGTTTTTTATTTCCTTCTGACTAAATCATGCCAAATTTTCTCTAATGTACATAATGGTCAGTAAAAATAGCTAATACATGTTTACCAAACACATGTACTAGAACATTTAACACAGCACTACTCATAAGTGCTCCAAACTGGAAACTAGTCAAATGCCTGTCAACAATGCAATAGGATAAATAGATTGTGGTATATTCATACAATGTAATATAATAAGAATGAACAAGCTTAAGTACATGCAACAATAAGGATGAATCTCACAGACATAATTGGAGTGAAAGAGGCCTGACACAAAAGAATAAAACTCCCTGCTTCCATTTCTATAAAAGATAAAACAAGAGGCTGGGCACACCTGTAATCCCAGCACTTTGGGAGGCCAAGGCGGGCAGATGACCTGAGGTCAGGAGTTCAAGACCAGCCTGACCAACATGGAGAAACCCCATCTCTACTAAAAATACAAAATTAGTCAGGCATGGTGGCACACGCCTGTAATCCCAGCTACTCAGGAGGCTGAGGCAGGAGAATCACTTGAACCCAGTAGGCGGAGATTGCAGTGAGCCAAGATTGTGCCACTGCACTCCAGCCTGGGCAAAAAGAGTGAAACTCTGTGCCCCGCCCACACCCCCTCCAAAAAAGTGAAGGCAAATCAATGCTGTTGGGAGTCAGGATGGTGGTTACTCCTGAGGTTTGGGGATAGCACCCAGAAGGAACAAAAGTGGTCTCTGGGTACTGGACATGTTCTGTTCTTCATCTGAATGCTGATTACATGAGAGTAATCAGTTTGCGAAACTCAGTGAATTCTACACTTTAGGAAATGTACATTTTCTGTATACATTTTAGGCTTTAATTTTAAAAGTTTAATAAACTAAATAAAACAAAATAAGACAAAAATTCCCATCATCACTAATCATCAGAGAAATGCAAATGAAAATCACAATGAGATATCATCTCACACCAGACAGAATGGCTATTATTAAAAAGTCAAGGGCCGGGCGCAGTAGCTCACGCCTATAATCCCAGCACTTTGGGAGGCAGAGGCAGGCAGATCACCTGAGGTCGGGCGTTCGAGACCAGCCTGACCAACATGGAGAAACCCCTGTCTCTACTAAAACTACAAAATTAGCCAGGCATGGTGGTGCATGCCTGTAATACCAGCTACTTGGGAGGCTGAGGCAGGAGAAATGCTTGAACCCAGGAGGCAGAGGTTGCCGTGAGCCGAGATCGTGTCATTGCACTCCAGACTGGGCAACAAGAGTGAAACTTTATCTCAAAAAAGAAAAGTCAAAAAACAACAGATGTTGGTGAAGTTATGGAAAAAAGGGAATGCTTATATACTGTTTGTGGGAATGTAAGTTAGTTCAGCCACTGTGGAAAGTTGTTTGGAGATTTTTCAAATAACTTAAAACAGAACCACCACTCAAGCCAACAATCCTATTACTGGGTATATATCCAATGGAAAACATCATTCTACCAAAAAGACACATGCACTCATATGTTCATCACAGCACAATTCACAATAACAAAGACATGGAATCAACCTAGGTGCCCACCAACAGTGGCTTGGATGAAGAAAATGTGGTACATATACACCATGGAATACTATGCACCCATAAAAAAGAAAAATCATGTCCTTTGCAGCAACACAAATGCATCTAGAGGCCATTATTCTAAGCAAACTAACACAGGAACAGAAAACCAAATACCACATGTTCTCACTTGTAAGTGGGAGCCGAACTTTGGGCACTCATGGACATAAAGATGGCAACAATAGACACCAGGAATTACATGATGTGGGAGGGAGGGAAGAAAAGGTCGAAAATCTGTTGAGTACTATTCTCAGTACCTCAGTGATGAGATGATTTGTACCCCAAATCTCAGCATCATACAATATACTCAGGTAACAAACTAATAGTTAACCTTTATTAAGTACTTGCTTTTTACCAGGTGATATTTATCCATGTAATTTGTACGTGCTAACTCATTTAATCTATAGTAATGGAACCCAAAATTCTAGTACAGACAATCTGATGCTGTTCTCTGGAGCAGACTATTGGTTTAAAGGCTGGCTCAGTTCATTTCTAGGTATTTTGTTTTGTTTTGTTTTTTTCTGGGTTTTGTTCTTTTGTTTTCACTTTGTTATTTCTCAGTTTACTTTTTATAAAATGAAGGTGATAATAGTAGCTACTTCATAGGTTAGTGGCAAGGATTAAACATGAAAATACTTACAAAGTGCTTACTATAATGCCTAAAACATAGTAGATGCTCAATAAATCTTTACTAAATTATAGTTTCTGTCTTATTTTGTCTAGAAATATGCATCATTTGTAAACAGAAGCATTGCAAAATAGTCCACAAGCTCTTTCATGTTCATATATTAGAAACTAAATAAAAGAGAGCAGCATATCATGTTCCCCACAGGAATGAATGTATGAATTTTGCACTAGAGAAGAATGTCATCCTAGCAAGTGAAGATGGTGATTAGATAATGGTAAGAATGCATGCAGACAAATTTAAAACAACCAAAATACACATCTTGGTCATCAGCATAAGGTTTTCTGGAAAAAAAAAGATCAAGATAAAGGAATAAGCGCAATTATGCTCCTCTCTGAATCCTGACATTTGTGACACCTGTGTATTTCTGTTGTTGTTGTCGTTGTTGTTTTCCAATGGAGTCTCACTCTGTCGCCCTGGCTGGAATGCAGTGGCGCGATCTCAGCTCACTGCAAGCTCTGCCTCCAGGGTTCATGCCATTCTCCTGCCTCAACCTCCCAAGTAGCTGGGGTTACAGGCGCCCGCCACCAAGCCCAGCTAATTTTTTTGTATTTTTAGTAAAGGCGAGGTTTCACTGTGTTAGCCAGGATGGTTTCAATCTCCTGACCTTGTGATCTGCCTGCCTCAGCCTCCCAAAGTGCTGGGATTACAGGCGTGAGCCACCGCGCCTGGCCAACACCTGTGTATTTTCACATGCATCACAGACGTCAGGTGTAGCTTTGACTGCTGACTTAGAGGCAGAATGCCTAGATTCAAATCATGGCTACCTACAGCACCTGGGAAAATCACTTCTTCCTTCCTGTTTTCTCACTGGTATGATAAGGATGATTTTAATAGTACCCACCTTGTAATTGAAGGTTTTAAGTAAAGGACTTTGAATGCTTAGCATATAGAAAGCATTAATAGCTAGCAATAAAATACAATAAGTTAAATATCCGAGGTTTACTCTGGACAAAAAAATTGAAATTCTGTTCAATTTTTCCTCAATTTTCTTCAAAGTGCATCCACCTCTTTCTCCCCAGGACTCGAATGCACACAACTTAGCCCCTGGTAATTCAAAGCCCTCCCTGAAAAATACTCCATCCAGGCTTCTCCCCATCATAGATCCTCTCCTTTGAATCTTTACAAAATTTACTTGTGCTATGTTTCATTTCACTTAATGTGAAAAAAAAAGTGTAATCCTTTCTAATAGGTAATAATGAGTGAATATTTTCAGATAACATTTCTGATTTTAACAGAGCCTTCTGAATTCTGCTTTAAGCAGAATTCAGTTCAGAAGTGGCACAGTGGTATAAACTTCCAGCACTATATTTGCCAACTGAGAGATGTTTTCAATCAGAAAAATATTGTCATTCTCAGTCACAACAATTATATGACTGCCCACTCTACTCTGAATATTTAGGAGCTGTAAATTGCAAAATAGAAAATAATTCTCTTTTCTACTCTTTCATGTCCAAATAAAGGGAAAAAATGGAGAACTAAAAGAAGGAATATGTTATGATTCTTCTGTTGGATTTTAATTTCCCCTGGGAATGGCCAGGAAGCTGCTATGTGCAAGCCATCCTCCTCTATTTTGAAAAACTCTATATTTCCCAATACTCTGTAAGCCATTGAGATACTTCCTTCCCCAACCCCACCTTGAATTTCCCTTATTGATTCCAGGGGCAACCACATGGTACACATGCAAATATGTACACAAGTGTGCACACTCCCATGAACACACATGCATAGGCTGCATTGCCATCCCTATGCCAGCATATATAGCATATTTCCTCAAAAAAAAAAAAAAAAAAACTAGTTCTGATGCCCAAAATGCAGAATCTGAATCTTAGTGGCAGCCCTGGAATTACAAAAAAAGAAATTAATTAAAAACAGAGACCAGTCTCAGTTATAGAATGTCAAGTTTCATTGATAACACAATGTATAGGCATCACAGAAGTAAATAAAGTGGGCCATTTCTGGTGGCTGATGCCTGTAATTCCAGAATTTGGGGAAGCCAAGGCAAGAGAATTGCTTGAGGCCAGAAGTTCAAGACCAGCTTGGGAAACATAGTGAGATCCTGTCTCTACAAAAAATTTAAAAGTAGCCAGGCTGGTGGCTCACACCTGTAGTCCCAGCTACTCAGGAGGCTGAGGTAGGAGGACTGCTTGAGCCCAAGAGGTCAAGGCTGCAGTGAATTGTGATTGTACCACTGCACTGCAGCCTAGGTGATAGAGTGAGACCCTGTTTCAAAAAAAAAAAAAAAAAGTAAGTAAAGTAATATCCCAAGCTCAGTTCAGAAGACCAGCTACCCCTGCAGTAGTACGCTGTTGCAACCATCTGAATGACTCACTTAATCTGCACTTGTACTTTAGTGCAAAGTGGCAGTGGGAATGTAATCAGTAGACAGAAGTGAGTCTCTGTAGGAAATTATTGAGTGGTAGTTAACCCCAAGGGTCCAAATCCCTGACCTTCTTCCTCCAAAGGCATCTGGCCTGCTGAACACTGACAATGGCATAGACCCATTAGGGTTTAACACCCTCCCACTGGATCAGGGTGTTCCAGGCATTTTCTGGCACTGGATATTCCCCCAAAATGGCAACATCAATACATCCAGATAGAACCAATGCCAACTTTTCCTAGAACACACATACCAGTCATGGGGCGGGGAAGGAATGTAAATTCTTGCCATAATAAAATCACAAAAAGATGACTGAGAAACATTCTAAAGATTGGTTTCAAGCTGTATCTGATGATGCAAACCTGCACTAATCAATGACTCAGAAAGTCTCACATACAAGTGATTGCTCATGCACAAAAAAGCATTTCCAAGGGAGCTGAATCCATTGAGACTGAAGGATAGATCAGGACATCCAATATAGATCTTTCTCCTTCCTTTGATCTCTGGGCAGAAAGGACTGTTTAACACACTTTTTAAGCTTCTTCAGTATTTGAGAATTCTTATGGATAACCTACACATGGGTACCCGCTAATCACTAGATTAGACTAGATTCAATTGTGGCCAGGTGGGCTCATTAGACAAGAGCCAAATGTTATCAATCTCACATAGCACAGTCCAATGCCTGCACACTGACTAGGCGGTCTGTCTTGCTCAGCCTCCTAATTCCTCCTGGCAGAAGTCCATAAGTCCTCCTTGGCCTCACTCACCACATTTATACACAAACCTCCGTGCCTCCCACACATTTGCTCTTCCATCCAGCCCAAAACGGTCTCACTCTTTTGTGGATGTCTGCAACGTGAAGAGAAGTACAGGATAGGACTCTGGCTGCTGAACCTGTGCAGAAAAGAAAAAATCGAATTGAATTCCTGCACACCCATGGCTCAAGGCAGTACTGCCCATGACCTGGACAAGAGGTCCCCCTGTTCTGTGCCCTGTGCTCACTCTAGCACCCTTCCTGCTACACTCCTCACCAGAAAGCAAGAAGCCTATGGAGTCAAACTTGCTCATGCGGAAGCTGTGCCTCCTCTCGTAGACCCTGCTCTGGGAATCTGGACCCTGGATTTCACTGCCCAGGCATCGTTGAACCCGCTTCCAAGGCTGGAATGGAATGTTTCACCAGGTGTGCCTCCTAAAAGTGGATGACACTGGCCATCTGCCCATCCCGGGCCAGAGGAGTGGCTAAGGAACTGCTGTATGTATTTAAGGACTACGGACACAGCTCTGGAGTATGACCTGGAGTGTCCATACACATAGAGGGTGACCTCTCTCAGTACAAGAGGAGCCTAGTGGTGGGGAGAAAGGGGAGAAGGCAGGGTCCGGGCTCCGTTTTCCCCAAGCTGCCACATTTTATCAGAGAACTCTGAGAAGCTTGAGAGTCATAAATTTGCACATAGCCTCCCAGGTCAATATAAAGGTATATTTGTCAAGATAAGAGAACAGAACAGATTTTATTTAACAGATTACTAGTTTGAGTTACAATTTTAAAATATTTAAATATATGATTTGTGGGCCTCAACATGTATTCTTGTTCCGAAGACAATATTGGGCCAGAACTGCTGAAATGTATATTTGTTTAATGTTATTTTTTCTTCAGAAACCAACTTCTGCAGGGGATCTATTTCTAAGAAGTCTCAAGTTCGCAATAAAACTCTTTAAACCTAGGGCCAACAACATTGCTCTTCAAAATAGCATAATGGACACTTCTCAAAAGAACACACACATGCAGCCAACAAACATATGAAAAAAAGCTCAATATCACTGATCATTAGAGAAATGCAAATCAAAACCACAATGAGATACTATGTCACACCAATCAGAATGGCTATCATTAAAAGTCAAAAAACAACAGATGCTGGTGAAGTTGTGGAGAAAAAAGGAATGGGATTAAGAAAATGTGGTACGTATATGCCATGGAATACTATGCAGCCATAAAAAGGAATGACATCATGTCCTTTGCAGGAACATGGATGGATCTGGAGGCCATTATCCTTAGCAAATTAATGCAGGAATAGAAAACCAAATACTGCATGTTCTCACTTACAAGTGGGAGCTAAATAATGAGAATAAATGGACACATGGAAGGGAACAACATACACTGGGGCCTGTCAGAGGTAGGGGGTGGGACAAGGGAGGGCATCAAGGAGAATAGCCAATGGGTGCTGGGCTTCATACCCAGGGGATGGAAACCACCATGGCACACGTTTACTTATGTAACAAACCTGCACATCCTGCACATGTACCCCTGAACTTCAATTTTTAAAAAATAAAATAAAAATACAAAAGTAACAGGATTAGTCTCCAACTCCCAGTGCGAGTGACACAGAAGACCAGTGATTTCTGCATTTTCAACTGAGGTACTGGGGTCATCTCACTAGGGAGTGCCGGACAATCGGTGCTGGTCAGCTGCTGCAGCCTGACCAGCGAGAGCTGAAGCAGGGCGAGGCATCGCCTCACCTGGAAGTGCAAGGGGGAAGGGAATCCGTTTTCCTAGCAAGGGGAACTGAGACGCACAACACCTGGAAAATCGGGTAACTCCCACCCCAATAC
>NW_016803880.1:5149344-5162882 GCF_001698545.2 Rhinopithecus bieti | reverse complement strand
GTGCCTCTGCACTACAGCCTGGGCAACAGAGTGAGATTCTGTCTCTAAAAAAACTAGATAAATAAATAAATAAAATAAAAAAATTAAAAAATAAAAAATAAATAAAAAAAGTAACAGGATTAAAAAAAATACCATGATGCCCAGTAAGCACCATTTCCATCAATCCTGATATGTGATGTGCCTCAGGCAATCTCCAGTACTCAATTCTGAATCGGCCACATTCTCTGCTATCCCAACCCTTGTGTCACATTCTAAGACTTCACTGATACCAAATGCAATTGAATAAAGTAAATTCCCATTGTGCTGTGCACCACACAAACATAGATTGACAGGAATAAAATGAATAATCATGTCCACTTTCCACTCCTGCTCACTCCCATGGAGGAGCATTATGCTATTTAAAATCCTAATAAACTCCCAGTTTATTATGAAGCTCAAGGTAACAAGAAAGAAAGAAATACTAAAAAGGTTAGCTGAGTGGGTTTACACTAGAAAGAGTAGAGACATGAAATAATGAATTGGAAAGGAAGCAGGGGAATATGAGAAACATAACTTCAGAGCCAGAATTTGGTGATGGGGTCTGGGCAGAGTTGGGAGTGAGAGAGGAGGGAGATTTGGGAGCAGCTGCCACGTGTATGAACTATTGAGAAAGACATGCTGTAGTGGATTAAAGATGGCCATAAAGATTGCTACTACATCTACCAAGAGGGAGAGTGTCAGTCCATTCCTGCTGCTATAACAAAGTACTTTAGACTGAGTAGTTTATACACAATAGAAATTTATTTCTCACAGTTCTAAAAACTGGAGAAAGTCCAAGATCAAGATGCTGGCAGATTTAATGTTTGGCAAAGGCCCATTTCTTATAGACAGTGTCTTCTTTTCATGGGAAGGAAGGGACAAATGCTGTGTCCTCACATGAGGAAAGGTGGAAAAAAGGGACCATGGCTTTCCCTTCAACCTATTTTATAAGAGAACTAATCCCACAAAGTGCCACCTTCATAACAATCATTTTCCAGAAGGGCCTACCTCTTAATACTGTCACATTGGTTCTCAGATTCCCACTTGAATTTTGGAGGGACACATTCAGACCATAGCAAAGAGTATCCTTCAACTCCTTTAACTCTGAGATAGCTTGGAGACTTGCTTTGGCCAATAGAACGTGAGGGAAGTGATGCTATGTAACTTCTTGAAGTGGGCCTAAAGAGATGTGAAGGTGCCTTTTTCATGTACTTGGAGGACTCCCTCTTAGAACTGAGCTCCCATGCTGGGAGAAGCCCAAGCCTCGTTGAGTAGCCATAGTAAGGAAAACTGAGACATTCTGATGGACCATCTCAGTTGTGCTCCCAGCTGCCAACTGCCAACCATGGGAATGAGCCATCTTGGGTGTTCCAGCCCAAATGAGCCTCCAAAAGACTACAGCCCCAGCCAACAGCACAAGAACTGAAACCACCCAATTGATCTCATCAACCCACAGAATTGCAATAGATACTAGCCAGTGATTGATATTTTCAGTCACTGATTCGAGGGTGGTTTGCTACATAGCAACAGATAAGATGAAAAGATGGGGAAGAGGATTTTAAGACATTTCACTGGGCATTATGGATATATTCTCTTTATTGTGTGTTCTCAAGAGATTATAAGAAAATTAATTTTCTTTTCCATTATTTCTGCACATCAGCTTACCATTGAGATGAAGTGGATAAAGACACATAGGTTTCTTATAGAATATACATGTAATGCCAACCGGAAGTTCTGAAATAATTTGCACAGAAATCATGCTTTTCATTCTCATGCAGTAAAATCTAGATTTTCATGCTAACATTCAAAAGAATTGTTTAAAAAAACACAGCAAAGTTAAAAAGAAAATATATCTTGGGGAAAATCTCCAATGACTCATAAAATTTGAAATAACTAAAAATTGTCAAAATTCCATGGCTAGCTCCATATTTCTCTCCAAAAACCACTACCCACCAACCCTTTAAATGTAAACCATGTGGAAACTAAGGATCTCCAAATGGTATACTATCCTTAACAGAACACCCAGGTTCAGCATCCAGACCTACTATAAAGATCTGTTAACAAAACCTGGGCTCCTCAGCATGTCAGTCTCTCAAAGAACCACATGTTAACATGCTTGAGAGAGGTTTAAAGCACTCAGAAAGCCATCCCATTCTAGTTGAGATGACCATCATACACTGTGGGATTCCTTCCTCTCTAACCAATCATTTTGGCTTGGAAATACCCACAGCTACTGGGAGTCAGTTCTCTTTAACAACAATGTACAATGCTGCCAAGTTTGGATGAGTGGGGTTGTTACTTTCTATATGCAATGCAGATCTTCGGCATATTTGCATCCTAGACTATCCCACCTACACAGTTTAAAGATAGTTAACTTTAGTCATAGCAGAGCCAGATAAGCACTTAGCCACACTGTATTAGTCCATTTTCATGCCCTTAATAAAGACATACCCAAGACTGGGTAATTTATAAAGGAAAGAGGTTTAATTGATTCACAGTTCCTCATGGCTGGAGAGTCCTCAGAAAACTTATATCATGGCAGAAAGGGAAGCAAACATGTCCTTCTTTACATGGTAACAGAAAGGAGAAATGCAGAGTGAAGCTGGGGAAGCCCTTTATAAAACCATCAGATCTTGTGAGAACCCACTATCATGAGAACAGCATGGAGATTTGGGTGGGGACACAGCCAAACCACATCCTTCCACCCCTGGCCCATCCCAAATCTCATGACCTCACATTTCAAAACCAATCATGCCTTCCCAATAGTCCCCAAAGTCTTAACTCATTTCAGCATTAACTCAAAAGACCACAGTCCAACATCTCATCTGAGATAAGGCAAGTCCCTTCTGCCTATGAGCCTGTAAAATCAAAAGCAAGTTAGTTACTTCCTAGATATAATGGGGGTACAGGTGTTGGATAAATACATCCATTCCAAATAGGGGAAATTGGCCAAAACAAAGTGGCTACAGGCCCCATGCACATCCAAAATCCAGTGAGGAAGTCAAATCTTAGAGCTCCAATATGATCTCCTTTGACTCCATGTCTCAAGAGGTGGACTCCCACAGCCTTGAGCAGTTCTGTCCCCATGACTTTGCAGGGTATGCCCCCTTCCTGGCATCTTTCACAGCCTGGCATTGAGTGTCTTCAGTTTTTCCAGGTGCATGGTGAAAGCTGTCAGTGGATCTACCCTTCTGGGGTCTGGAGGATGGTGACCCTCTTCTCACAGCTCCACTAGGCAGTGCCCCAGTATAGACTCTATGTGGGGGCTCTAGCCCCACGTTTCCCTTTTGCACCGTCCTAGCAGTGGTTCTCCATGAGGGCCCTGCCCCTGCAGCAAACTTCTGCCTGGGCATCCAGGCATTTCCATACATCCTCTGAAATCTAGGCAGAAGTTCCAAAACCTCACTTCTTAACTTCTGTGCACCCGCAGGCTCAACACCATGTGAAAGCTGCCAAAGCTTGGGGCTTCCACCCTCTGAAGCAACATCTTGAGCTGTACCTTGGCCCCTTTTAGTCATGGCTGGAGTGGCTGGGACACAGGGAACCAAGTTTCTACACTGCATACAGCAGAGGGACCCTGGGCCCGGCCCATGAAAGCATTTCTTCCTATTCCTCTTCCAGGCCTGTGATAGGAGGGGCTGCCACAAAGTTCTCTGACATGCCTTGGAGACATTTTCCCCATTGTCTCGGTGATTAACATTCAGCTCCTCATTACTTAAGCAAATTTCTGCAACTGGCTTAAATTTCTTCTCAGAAAATGAGATTTTCTTTTCTATCACATTGTCAGGCTGCAAATTTTCCAAACTTTTTGTTTCCCTTTTAAAACTGAATACCTTTAACAGCTCTTAAGTCACCTCCTGAATGCTTTGCTGCTTAGAAATTTCTTCCACCAGATACCCTAAATCATCTCTCTCAAATTCAAAGTTCCACAAATCTCTAGGGCAGGGGCAAAATGCCTCCAGTCTCTTCGCTAAAACATAACAAGAGTCACCTTTGCTCCAGTTCTCAACAATTTCCTCAACTCAATCTGAAAGCACCTCAGCCTGGACTTTATTGTCCATGTCACTATCAGCATTTGGGGCAAAGCCATTCAACAAGACTCTAGGAAGTTCCAAACTCTCCCACATTTTCCTGTCTTCTTCTGAGCCCTCCAACCTTTGCCTGTTACCCAGTTCCAAATTCGCTTTCACATTTTGGGTATCTTTTCAGCAGCACCCTACTCTATTGGTANTGTTTCCCTTTTAAAACTGAATACCTTTAACAGCTCTTAAGTCACCTCCTGAATGCTTTGCTGCTTAGAAATTTCTTCCACCAGATACCCTAAATCATCTCTCTCAAATTCAAAGTTCCACAAATCTCTAGGGCAGGGGCAAAATGCCTCCAGTCTCTTCGCTAAAACATAACAAGAGTCACCTTTGCTCCAGTTCTCAACAATTTCCTCAACTCAATCTGAAAGCACCTCAGCCTGGACTTTATTGTCCATGTCACTATCAGCATTTGGGGCAAAGCCATTCAACAAGACTCTAGGAAGTTCCAAACTCTCCCACATTTTCCTGTCTTCTTCTGAGCCCTCCAACCTTTGCCTGTTACCCAGTTCCAAATTCGCTTTCACATTTTTGGGTATCTTTTCAGCAGCACCCTACTCTATTGGTACCAATTTACTGTATTAGTCCATTTTCACACTGCTGATAAAGATATATCCAAGACTGGGCAATTTACAAAAGAAAGAGGTTTAATGGACTTACAGTTCCATGTGGCTGGGGAGGCCTCACAATCATTGTGGAAGGTGAAAGGCACATCTCACATAGACAAGAGAAGAGGATTTGTGCAGGGAAACTCCCATTTTTAAAAACCATCAGCTCTTATGAGCCTCATTCACTATCATGAGAACAGCATAGGAAAGACCCGCCCCCATAATTCAATTACCTCCCACCAGATTTCTCCCACAACATGTGGGAATTAATTATGAGATTTGGGTGGGGACACACCGAAACCACATCACCCTCTTCTCACAGCTCTACCAGGCAGTGCCCTAGTGGGGATTCTGTATAGGGGCTCTCACCCCACATTTCCCTTCCACACTGCCCTAGCAGAGGTTCTTCATCATGGCCCCACCCATGCAGCAAACTTCTGCCTGGACATCCAGGTATTTCCACACATCCTCTGAAATCTAGGTAAAGGTTCCCAAACATCAATTATTGAGTTCTGTATGCCTGCAGGCTCAACACCACATGGAAGCTGCCAAGGCTTGGGGCTTGCACTCTGTGAAGCCATCGCCTAAGCTATTCCTTTGCCCCTTTTAGCCATGACTGGAGCGGCTGGGATGCAGGGCACCAGAGCCCTAGGCTGCATACAGCTGGGGGACCCTAAGCCCAGCCCACAAAACCATTTTTTCCTCTTAGGCCTCCAGGCCTATGATGGGAGGGACTGCCACAAAGGTCTCTGACATGCACTGGAGATATTTTCTCCCATTGTCTAGATGATTAACACTTGGTTCCTTGTTACTTATGCAAATTTATGCAGTGGGCTTGAATTTCTCCCCAGAAAATGGGTTTTTCTTTTCTATTGCATTGTCAGACTATCTGCCAGATGGAAGAAATTTATCTAGAGATGATTTCCCTAAAACGTCTTTCTCAAGTTCAAAGTTCCACAGATCTCTAGGGTAGGGACAAATTGTCACAAGCCCCTTTGCTAAAGCATAACTAGAGTCCAGTTCCCAACAAGTTCCTCATCTCCATCTGAAACCATCTCAGCTTGGACTTTATCTTTCATAGCATCATCAGCATTTTGCTCAAAGCCATTCAACAAGTCTCTAGGAGGTTCCAAACTTTTCCACATCTTCCTGTTCTGAGCCCTCTAAGTCTCTAGGAGTTCCCAACTTTCCTACATTTTTCTTTTTCTGAGCACTCCAAACTCTTCCAACCTCTGTCTGTTACTCACTTCCCAAGGCCCTTTCACATTTTCCTTTATCTTTACTGTAGTACCCCATTCCTGGTACCAATTTACTCTATCAGTCTGTTCTCATGCTGTTAATAAAGACATACCAGAGGCTGGGCATGGTGGCTTACACCTGTAATCCCAGGACTTTGGGAGGCCAAGGTGGGTGGACCAACAGAGGTCATGAGTTCAAGATTAGCCTAAAAATATTAAAATATTAGCCAAGCCTGGGTGAAAGAGCGAGACTGCATATAACTTAAAAAAAAAAAAAAAAAAAAAAAAAAAAAAAAAAAAAAAAAAGACATACCAGAGACTGGGTAAGACTGGGTAACTTATAAAGGAAAGAGGTTTAATTGACTCACAGAGTTCCTCATCACTGGGGAGGCCTCACAATCATGGTGGAAGGCTAATGAGTAAGCAAAGTCACATCTTACATAGCAGCAAGCAACACAGCTTGTGCAGGGGAACTCCCATTTATAAAACCATCAGATCTCATGAGACTTGTTCACTACCATGAGAACAGTATATGGGAAACAGCCCCATAATTCAATGATCTCCACCTGGCCCCGCTCTTGACACACGGGAATTATTATAGTTCAAGGTGAGATTTGGTAGGGGACACAGCCAAACCGTAAGCACACATCCTCTTTCAAGCAGAAATTGTGGGTTTACGGCTGAATCAATGTATTTGTCCACTCATCAGATGAACTACTTGGTGGTATTATAGAAAACATAGTCTCTCTTCTCCATGAGCAGAATGGCTGCATCCCCAACTCCAGAGTTTCTAGATCCTGACCCAAACTTCATGGTCCACAGGAATCGTCTGGAGTTTAGAAGATCCAGACACTGCCTCATGTACTGATTTCTGCAAAAATGAACTAATCATTTCCCCATTCACCTCCAGGAAAGCACCATCAATAGCTGGATCATATGTACTCCAACTACAAACTGAACTCTCTCTCTGAATGGTAGAAACACCTGAATGAATAATGTAGGCTTTAACCAGAACCTTAGACACGGTACCAGAATAAGGCTACTAATTTGGTTCCTCTTCAAATAAATTTTACTTAAACATTTGTTCAACATTCCCTTAGCAGGAATATGGAGATATTAAATTTCCATTCTCAAAAATTATATAAAACATATATATAGTGTGTTTTATTTAAGTGAGAAAATTTATTTATAAAATATATGAAACCATTTGCTACGTAAATAAAGTAAACCACATGTTCCTGGTAAACTGCACTACAGTGTGCCTTAATTGGGCAACACGTATAAAGCCATCATTCATAGTAGAGGTTCAATCAAGGAGTTAAGTCCAACAACTGAAATAACTCGTTTGTCACCTGCTGTATCAGTTAGGATTGCATTTGATTGAGTGGCTTAATTATACTTTGGTGGCTTTTTTAAAATTACAAAGAGACTATGTACAGAGTGGCTTAAATTATTAAAGTATTATGATTAATCCTGATCTCCCACTGACTTGTACTAAAATCTCTGCCCTGCCCTGTGTCCCCAGAGGCTGACCTTCATGGCAGCTTTACTCAAGATCTTCTGCCCTCTGGCTTAGGTGGTGAAATGTTTAGGCTTTGTGTCCCTACCCAAATCTCATCGTGAATTGTAATCCCCAGGTATTCAGGGAGTGACCTGGTGAGAAATGATGGGATTATAGAGTGGTTTCCTTCATGCTGTTCTCATAATAGTGAGTAAATTCTCATGACATATCGATGGCTATAGTGTTTGGCAAGTTCCTCCTTCGCTCACTTGTCTCTCTCCTGCCACCATGTGAAGAAGGTCCTTGCTTTCCCTTTGCCTTCAGCCATAATTGTAAGTTTCCCAAGGCCTCCTCAGCCATGTGGAACTGCAACTCAATTAAACCTTTTACCGTTATAAATTACCCAGTCTCAGGTAGTACCTTTATAGCAGTGTGAGAACGGGCTAATAGACGTAGGAAGAGAAATGATCATATATTGGTCTCCCATAGTGTCTTCCCCACTACTCCCATGCCTCCTGCTCTTATTGGCACAGCTATAATTCTGGCAATTACTTTCTTTTATAGCCACAAGTTACATGAGGCAGCTCGTCTTCTCTGACTCAAGTTCTTGCTGGCTCCAGTGAACACTGTTTCCCTCCTTAATCCTTCTCACTTAGCAGCATTTCTAGTCCCTGGGTGTTGTAGCATCTCTTGTTAGTTCCCATAATGGTTAATTTTATGTATCAATTTGGCTGGGCCATGGGATGCCCAGGTATTTGGTCAAAGTTTATTCCAGGTTTTCTGTGAAGGTGTTTCTGGATGAAATCAACATTTAAATCAGTAAACTGTGTAAAGTAGATTATCCTCCATAATGTGGGTGGCTCTCATCCAGTCATGTGAAGCCCTGCATAGAACAAAAGACTGACCCTTCCCAAGGAACAGAGAATTCTCCTTCCTGACAGCCTTCAAGCTGAAACATCAGCCTTTTGTGGCTCTACAGTAGCCATCCAGCCTTTGGACTGGAATTGGGACACAGGCTCTGCAAACTTTGGACTTGCCAGCTTCCATAATTGTGTGAGCAATTCCTTATAATAAAACTCTTTTTAAAAATCTTCTATTGGTTCCATTTCTCTGGAGAACCCTGAAATATAGTTCCCTTATTCTTGTTACCATCTTTGTAAATAGTCTCTTCATTGAATTATTTTTTAAAGTGTTTCAGTCCTTCACATGTGTCTGCCAGAACACTACGTGATACATAAGGTTTTTCTTTTGTCTTCACAATGTTCAAAAGTAGGCAAGCAGGTTCAGTGCAGAAGTCCATAGTGTTGCTCCTTCTGTCTCCCTATTTTGCCATCCTTGGCAAGTGACTTTCATTATCATACTTCCAGGATACTCCATGTTCTGGAAGAATACAATGAAAAGAGACTGAGAGCTTTCTCCTACAAGGTGTTACTCAGAAACATAATTTTATGCCACCACCTTGGGTGGCTGAGGTGGGAGGATCACTTGAGCTCAGGAGTTCAAGACCAGCCTGGGCAACACGGTGAGACACTTCTCTACTAAAAATAAAAATAAAAAAATCAGCTGAGTGTGGTGGCATGCGCCTGCAGTCCCAGGTACTCAGGAGGCTAAGGCAGGAAGATCATTTGAGTCCAGGAGATTGAGGCTGCAGTGACTTATAACAGCACCACTGCACTCCAGCCTGGGCAACAGAGTGAGACCCTGTCTCTAAAAACAGCAACAACAATAAAATGTAATTTTAACCACTGCTGCCTTTCCCCCAATATACTTTAGCCCATACTTTACTGCCCAAAATCATGCCCATGGCCACCCCTACCTGCAAGGGAGCTGGAGATATTAAGCATTTTGTTTTCCAGTCTTAAGATAGAGAAAGGCAAGGAATGAAGGAGCTAGTCGGAGTGTCAGATGGCTCACCCTCAACGCCTGTCGCATTTGCTTTTCTTCAACCTCATATCCATTTTCCTCCTATGCCACCACTGCTCTCATATGTCTTTCAACACATTTTCTAAAAAGAGAGAAAAAAACCTTTTCCCCGACCCAATTGCAAGATTATTTTCCTTTCTGCCATCATCCTTGACTTCTGATTCTGCATCACAAAAGCCAAAACGCAAATTCTTCTATGACAGCAGCCTCCTTCAAAGGATGCAGAGAGAACATGATGGACCAGAGAAACCAGAATCTTCTTAGCAGATAGAAGCAAATGAAAGTCAAGGAACACACAGACATTAATATTTTGCATGCCATTTTATCTGGTTTCAGAATTTCAGCTGCTGACAACTGCCAGCTCCAGACAACTATCAAGTGGCTGGTCTTAGAGCTGGTGACACCACCTATAGTTACCTTGTATAATCTGCACTTACACATCACCAAAATTCTAAACAGAAATTTGAAAAATACATAATATATGTATATTTGTATAATTTTTATCTCAAAATTTCTAACATCATATGGTCACAAACAGCTGCCTCACCCCGCTAAGCATCATATCCATGTTCCAGACAGGTGTTGTTGAATAGAGGAAGCTCTCCCCCAGTTCCTGGGAAGATATACAAATTCATACATTACCAATTATTACATACTACTAACTACTTGGGATGTGGTCTGCAGACGTTTGAGTTAACTGGCACCAAAATTCCAATGGCAATTCGGTGACCTTATAATCAGCTCTCTAGGTAGTTGCTTCCTATCACTCAAGGAGTAAAAGACTATCCAAGAACAACAACAACAACCACAAAATCAGTATTCAGAGAGAAATGTAAGACAACCAGGGGAGAAAGATAGACCTTCGCTGTTGAATCATCTCTAACTTGTGATACACTTCCCAGACATCTCAGCCTTCCTTCAGTATTTCCCTCCTAGGAGCAGCCTCAATACTTAGGTACTAAGCTGGACAGTTCAGTGACACTGACCTGAAATATTCCGAGGTCAGCACTGCAAAAAGACTTCCTCTGTTTTCAAAGATCATTGCATTACTCTTAATATAATGACCTAAAAGATATTTGGAAATTAGTTAGAGGACCAGAAGCCCTTTAGAAAAGGTGATGCTCTATTTTGTAAGTAAATATATGTTGATCTTCCCATTATAAATCTTTATATCATATTGCCTTAGTGTTTCTTAGAATGGTTGTTCTACTGAATCCAGAACATATCAAATAAGCATTCAACCTAAATAAATACTTTTGGATCATTTCTGTCAGTATTTTACATTTTCAGTCATACTTCATATGCCTAATCACAACCTTTGAGTTATGAATCAATTTAACATAATGCTTAATACTTATTAAATTTAATAAACAATTGTTAATGTTGTAAGCCAGATAACTTCACTTTATAAACAGGAAAGAAGCCATGCTATTGGAATCCATACATATTCCTTCAAATCTGTACCTCAGTTTATTGTTTTTATGCCTACACACTTCAATTGTTACTAAAAACCAGCTGCTTTCTGTATATATACCATGCCGCTCCTCCTTAAATCAATTGCAGCTTCTCTTGATTAACCAATGGTAGAATGATTCACTATGTCAATAAATATTCTGAACCACAGAACAATATGGTGGATGTGGCAGACAGCTGCTGAACATATTTAAACCTCATATGGCAGTTTAAAAAGGCATATATCCTAAAGTGCATGTCAGTCTCGGGATAACAAAATTACAACGATTTCGTTTTCCTCACTTGAAATACATATTTTAACGAAAGCACTTTCATGTATTAATAGGCAAATCTTTTCAGGCCACTGCCAAGACTCATTGCTTTGCAATCTCATACTGTTTTAGAGATCCTAGTCCACTACATTAAAATTGTGCTCATAAATGTTAAGCCTCCACAGTCTATTTTAAATGATGGGGAAGTATTTTCTCTTTAGAACTAGTTTCAACATTGATAAATCATTTTAATTTACAGGAGAAAAGTATTACCAGAGAGCTTTCTCTCAGATTATATAAAGGTAAGACCATTCTTAGCCTCAAATTCAAGACTACTACCTTTCTGAATTCCAGTAGGAACTCTAGTCCTACTGCAGGACTATTGACTATACTCTTAGTTCCATCATAAGATTGATTAGAACATTGAAAACAGAGCACTAACAAGTTTCTAACTCTTTGAAAAGGTAGCTGTAAAACCTTCAGCACACATGCCAGATGCCAAATACCCCCAACTACGGCCAAGTCATCAATTGCAACATTGAATGCCCCCCCCGCCCCGTGCAAAGAACAACATGGTATCATCCAATGGCCAAGTCATCAATTGCAACATTGAGTGCCCCCATGCAAAGAACAACATGGTATCATCCAAGACCAGTAAAAGCATACATTGTTAATGTGGCTAGCACTTATATAGCACTTTCTTTGTGCCAGGTATTATTATAAATGCTTTACATAAACCGACTCACCTAATCCCCACAAATAACCCTGTATGGTAAGAACTACTATTGTCCCTATTTTATGATGAGGAAGCCGGGTAAAGAGAAGTTAAGTAACTCTGCTCAGGGCAAACAGCTAGAAATTAGCAGTATGTCCTCAGAATCTGTGATACTATATAATATGCTGACCTAAAGGAATATGCTCAATTATCAAGAAACTTAAAAATTCCACTGGAAAAAAACCTTTCAGATGAAAGAGATGTGGGAATATTAGCAAGGTAATAGATTAGATTAAGGAAAAGTAAAGAAATGCTAAGTGACACACTATATTAATAAGAAAAGCATTGTGATCAGAGAACACCCCAATTCTGTTTGCATTAGAGACAAATGATGCAAATAATGCCTTTGATTAATATTCTCTTTAATTAATAGGAGTTCTGGGCTGTGATAAAATGTTTCAAACATTGTATCTGAGAGTTCTGAAGTTGCATGAAAGACTGGGATTGATTGATAAATAACAGGCTCAATTCCTCCCATGTGATGCGCTGACCAGCACAGCTATTCAGCTATTCCAGGAGGCAGCTCTCTGAGTTTGACCCAGCTGATCTAAGCAATTGTCTCACTGTGCAGACAATGTCACAGGAATAAGAAGCTTCTGAAAGAGCTGCATGGTCTTGCTGACTATGCAGTAGCCATGAGATAAATGCCTCCAGATAAAACGATCAGCTCTTCTGGGTTTGCTGGAGACTTTCTCAGGCTTAACACTGAAAGCCCCACATTCCAGAAACCTCTCTTTCCTGGGAAAACTGGAACAGTTCGTCATCCTAGAGCCAGTGCTGTTTTGGCTGTGGGCGAAGCAGCTGGGGGTTGAGGCAAAGAACAGAGGCCTCAGAAAGACAGATTTATATCCCAATTCTGCCTTTGCCACTCACAATACAATCTGGGACAAGTCACTTACCCTCTCTGAGATCTCATTTTCGCTATCTGAAATATAATTGCCCCCATTACTTTGACGGAGAAATAAATGAGAAACCATGAAAAGTTTCTGAAAAAGTGTCTGACATAAAATAGCTGCCCAGCAAATAGTAGGTGTTTGTACTATATTCCAGGAATTATAAAATCAAACCGTAACTATATAAGCAACTCTGTCTAGACAGGGTTTTTTTTTTTCAATTTTCTCAAAGTGGGAAGAGGGGTGCATTTATGATAATGATTATTTCAGCTTTTAAAAGTCAATTCATTTAATGGAATTTATCTATCAAAAATTCGTATTGACTCATGCCCAATGGTTGTAAGATCATGTTCTTTCAAAACTCCATTTATGAATAAAATTCAGATAGTCTTTTCTAAAGTTAATATTTAAGAATGTATTTACATTTGAAAAAAATTGAAAAAGTGAAAAGAGCATTTTCATTTCAGTGAAATTTTAGGAAGATAAAGGTCTGTGGAAACAAAATTATCCAAAATGTCCAATTACCTCAGTTACACTATAAGTTTCTTAAACTAACCTGGGTTTTTATCTAACAAAACTCTGGTTTATACTAAGTATGTTTTAAAATCTTACTTAGAAGAGAATCAGTACATAATCTTATCCTTTAATATGGCCAGCTATGATAGGTTTCCCAGAATAGATCCCTTAAATTCTATAATTTTTACTTTTGTATAGATTTTTAAAATGCGTTTTTAAACAATTATTTTTGTGTCCTTTGTTTTTCTCTAAATACC
>NW_016803880.1:5130805-5147948 GCF_001698545.2 Rhinopithecus bieti | reverse complement strand
GGTTTTTTTTTTTCAATTTTCTCAAAGTGGGAAGAGGGGTGCATTTATGATAATGATTATTTCAGCTTTTAAAAAGTCAATTCATTTAATGGAATTTATCTATCAAAAATTCGTATTGACTCATGCCCAATGGTTGTAAGATCATGTTCTTTCAAAACTCCATTTATGAATAAAATTCAGATAGTCTTTTCTAAAGTTAATATTTAAGAATGTATTTACATTTGAAAAAAATTGAAAAAGTGAAAAGAGCATTTTCATTTCAGTGAAATTTTAGGAAGATAAAGGTCTGTGGAAACAAAATTATCCAAAATGTCCAATTACCTCAGTTACACTATAAGTTTCTTAAACTAACCTGGGTTTTTATCTAACAAAACTCTGGTTTATACTAAGTATGTTTTAAAATCTTACTTAGAAGAGAATCAGTACATAATCTTATCCTTTAATATGGCCAGCTATGATAGGTTTCCCAGAATAGATCCCTTAAATTCTATAATTTTTACTTTTGTATAGATTTTTAAAATGCGTTTTTAAACAATTATTTTTGTGTCCTTTGTTTTTCTCTAAATACCTACAAAAGTAAATACAATTTACTATACTTGAATTTTAATTACATAAAAGAAGGTATTTTGATTAATTAATTTCAAAATTCAATCTCTACTATAGAAAGGCTTTAACACACACTACCAAATACAGAGGAAAAAGTGATGCATTCCACACTGGAATCTGTTTTACCTACCTAGAAAGTCTTTTGCTAAAGTACAACATTAAATAATAATTTTCAAATCTTACTAAAAATTTTCATTCCTAAAATAATATTTCTACTGTATTTTAGGAAGCATTTTATATTTAAGCCCATAAAATTGTCAGTTTATGACATGATACAATTTAGGTTGAACAGTTAAAAGATTCTGAGAAGGAAACTTGAATTGCTCCGAGAAAGTGTAAAATCCCATGTGTTACTAAAATCAAGGGACTGTCATGATAAAAATTTTCTGAATGCCTTGCAAGTTGGATACTTCATTTAAAAACTCCCCACCCACAACGTTCTCTGAAGCATATCTTAAAGCCCCAACCAACCCTTCCATTCCTTAGCAAATAATATATGTTGGTTTCTTTTTTGCAACATGTGCTTTCTTTAAAGTCAAATATATGACACTGAATCTTCAAACATTACAGGAAAGTGATTTAGATTCTTCTGATTACTGCAACATGGCAAAATAAAAAAATAAAATAAAATCCCCTCTCTCTACTGCTCATGTTCCCTCTTAAATATCAACTCTTTAGAGATCCTTTTAATATTTTATGAAATAATGGATTGCCTTTTCCATTCACATTTCTTTATATTTCACATCATGTCTTATTTTTTCTCTGCTCCCAGATTTCTGATAATTCTAGAATCCGTGAGATGAGTCCAAGTAATACATTCAGTAACCAATCTAAGCATTTGCAGCCACTGAATGTATCACCTGGACTCATCTTTACAGCATGTTTTCAATTGGTAGAGAAGACTCTAAAAAAAATCTTTCTCTTTCTAATACAATGCACTTGTAAAGAAGCACATTAGATCTGTTAAATAAATATTTACTAATTAAATTTGCTGTCAATGTTATAAGCGAATTACTTTACAAATGGCTGATCTGGAATTTCAGGAGCTGAATTGCTAAAGTAACTTATTGATTCAAATATTCTTAAACTGCGTTGTATTATCACAGTGCAGTTCTATCCACGAAACTGAACAAGAAAATCAAATTCACCTGAATGCCTAAGAGAGTTGATCATAAATCTGTAGTTACAGTTTTGATTCTTAGCATAAAAAACAAAAATAACACAGATTGTTCCAACTATTCTCTATTCCCTAAATCTCAAGATTTCAAATTTTCACTACTATCAAATGCCACCTCACCACCACCAAACAGAATCTGTTTATTGAAGGAACACGGCCAAGTGGGTGGGTTTCGAAGAGATCATGTTTCAACACTTATTTTCATTTTCAAAGTTTAACTCTTTCCTGAATACTGTTTCACTGGCAAAACGAACTGAAAGTCCGTTGAAGATTTTATACCTTTCTACTTCCTGGCCATGAAATCTGGCCTTGGAGTCTTAGAGGTAGATAGTCATATTTTAGAGAACCTTGAAGCTGATTTGTTGCAGTAAGAGAATTTACATATTTCTAGATGTTTAATTGTTGTCTACAACAAATTTAAAGTTTAAAAATGTAACTAATAGGAATGAGCATTGCTTTGACTATTGAATTAAAGAGTAAAAAAATTGGGTATTATGTTATTAAAATAGAATAGAATCAAATGGTTCATTTTAGCACTTCAGAAAGGTTGTATCATCAGTGTGCTCTTGGGCCATTTTTTCCATTTATTATAAATTTATGATTGCTAATGATATTAAAGTACTTAAATTGCACAATAAAATATTCCCGTGCCACTGAAACTCCTTAGCTATGAATTCAATAGATTTTTGTAACTTTTGTGAAATGTTTTACCTAATATTTTATGTATGCAAGTGTAAGCTGAAAGTTTCTTCAATGTTTCCACATGCCCAATGGCTTATTTGACAGACATTTTCTCTTTAAAAAAAATTTTTTTTTAATTCCCCTAGGCTGGTGCAGTGGCTCATACCTGTAATCCCAGCGCTTTGGGAGACCAAGATGGGTGGATTGCTTGAGCCCAGGAGTTCAAGACCAGCCTGGGCAACATAGGGAGACCTTGTCTCTACAAATAATTGAAAATTAGCCAGGTGCAGTGGTGCACATCTGTAGTCCCAACTACTTGGGAGGATGAGGTGGGAGAATCACCTGAGCCTGAGAGGTCAAGGTTGCAGTGAGGCATGATCATGCCACTGCACTCCANCCACATGCCCAATGGCTTATTTGACAGACATTTTCTCTTTAAAAAAAATTTTTTTTTAATTCCCCTAGGCTGGTGCAGTGGCTCATACCTGTAATCCCAGCGCTTTGGGAGACCAAGATGGGTGGATTGCTTGAGCCCAGGAGTTCAAGACCAGCCTGGGCAACATAGGGAGACCTTGTCTCTACAAATAATTGAAAAATTAGCCAGGTGCAGTGGTGCACATCTGTAGTCCCAACTACTTGGGAGGATGAGGTGGGAGAATCACCTGAGCCTGAGAGGTCAAGGTTGCAGTGAGGCATGATCATGCCACTGCACTCCAGCCTGGGTGACAGAGTGAGACCCTGTCTCAAAAAAAAAAAAAAAAAATATATATATATATAGAGAGAGAGAGAGAGAGAGAGAGAGACAGAGAGACAGAGAGACAGAGAGAGAGAGAGAGAGAGAAAACTTGCAAACAGGAATGGCCTCCTTGATTCTAGTTACTTTGCACACTTCATAAAAATTTAAAGTGATAATGGGCACAGTTTCTCACACTCCCTACTCTATGACTCTTTCCTCATTATCCATCTCTAAATTCTTCTGACTGTGGTACAGTTCACTGAAAAACAAAACACTGAGTGAGCTAGCATTGAAATTGTAAAAGCAGTGGCTATTACTGCATAACACCAAGCAGAAGAACAACATCTATCCTTTCTGACTGCTGGAAACCATAGAAGGGCTTAATACAATCACTCACTATGATTAACTCTCTACATTTTCACCACATAATTCTCAACATTAGGAAGAAGCTAACATATTGACTTGCTTAGAGATAAAGAATAAGAGAGCCTAGAATTCAAAACTGCAGTTGACAACAGACCATGGAGAAGACAGACTCAGAAAATAACAGGCCCTGGGAGTCAGGCCTGTGCAGAAGTCCCCTGTGCAGGCCTGGGAGTCAGGATGTGCAGAAGAAACATGTGGGGCAGGTCACAGGCAAGAGATCAAATCCTCTTGACAGACAACTGCCTAGAGAAAAAAAAAAAAAGAAATCAGAGTTTCATGTCACCCAATTAAAAAAAAAAAACAAGAAGGAGATTCATAGAGATCATGTGATGGGCAGAATAATGGCCCCTGCAAAAGATGTCCTGAGAACCTGTCAATATGTTATGCTATGTAACAAAGGGAATTAGAGTTGCAGGTGGAATTAAGCTGGCCTTTTTATAGGGAGATTTCCTGGATTATCTGGGTGGACCCAGTGTCATCACAAGGGTTCTTAAAAGTGGAAGAGGGAAACACAAGAGGGGAGCCGAAGAAAGAGAAGTGAAAAGGGACCAGTGCCAGGGAGAGTCTATGTTGTTGGCCTTGAAGATGAGGAAGGGGATCATGAGCCAAAAAGCATGTGGGCAGCCTCTAGAAGCCAGAAAAATCAAGGAAATGGTTTATCTCCCAGAACCTCAAGAAAAATATGCAGCCTGTCAACACCCTGACTTTAGCTCAATGAGACCTGTATCGACCTTCTGACCTACAGAAGTGCAAAATAATAATAAATTCTTGTTGTTTTAAGCTACTAAGTGCACGGCAATTTGACTTGGCAGCAGTAGAAAGCATAGATCTGGGCTCAGGAACTGAGAACAAATAGAGAGGAACAACCAGGGCATTTGATAAACATGGAAATAATGAAAAAATAGTGAATAAAGAAATACAGGGAAGTCAGCAACTACATTTTGAGATGTGTTAAAGATAAAGTGTTTATCAGCCACACAACATAATGATGACAAGTGATCTAGAGACTCATCTTAGCAGCCATCTGCCCTGAACTATTCCATTCTATTGAATGCCGACAAACCACGTCTACTCAAGTATGAGCAATAATTAGTAAGAAAAAAATTGTAATATTTAAATATTAATTTTAAAATAATGAATAAAAATCAGGCTTATTTCCCAATCCCCCAAGTTATGACAGTTAGTCAAGATTGAGAAAATGGTTGTACCTTAAAGCTGCTGACCTTTCAACAAGGAATTAATGCAATCTCATTCCACTCTGCTTCTCCCACCATACAAAACGTCAGTCACCCGACTGCACCATGCTCTTCACGTCTCATAGGTCCTCAAGCCTACTACTGCCTCCCTTGTCTCCTGGTTAGCTCCTAAGTATCATTTACTTTACAGCTTTCCTCAAAGTAACCTTCATTTGGCTACTGATTGAGTTCAGTCCCTTTATCAGTCTGTTCTCACCCTGCTGTAAAGAAATACCTGAGACCAGATAATTTATAAAGAAAAGAAATCTAATAGGCTCCTGATTCCACAGGCTGTACGGGAAGCATGGCTGAGGAGACCTCAGGGAGCATTTACTCATGGCAGAAGGCAAAGCCAGAGCAGGCATTTTCATATGGCCAGAGCAGGAGAAACAGAGAGAGGGAGGAGGTGTTACACACTTTTAAACAATCAACTCTCATGAGAACTCACCCACTATCACGAAAACAGCACCTGGGGGATGGTGTTAAACCATCAGAAACAACCCCCATGATCTAATCACCTCCCACCAGGCCCACCTCCAACACTGGAGGTTGTAAGTCGACATGAGATTTGGCTGGTGACACAGATCAAAATCATATCAATCCCCTATTGCATATTCCTATCAATGCTTGTATACGCCATCTTAGGGCATTTGTTTCACAACTGGGATTTGCCAGTAAACCCTAAAGTGGGGATGCTGGCATAGCCCAACAGTACAGAGAAGCATCAAGACCATTTTGTGTTCATATCAATACAAACCCACTCTTGCTGGTTTAATTGGACCAAACCTGCTCTGCTGAGCTGTCACAAATGCATCCAAAGGGCAGGAATAATGTCTACCTTACTCAACATTAACTTCTCAATTCTAGTGCTTTGTCTGGCACAAGATAAGTGTTCTGACAAATTTTTGTGGCATGAAAAAATTGAAAGGCCAAAACAATAAAATCTAGGTCTTTTCAAAATTCGTTATTGTATTACAATTTTCATTTTGTCACAAATGAGTGTTTTGGGCTACCATGTATATTCTCCTTAAAATTAAATTATACTGGCTCTTATACTTTTTTTCCCAGCAAAAGATTAAAATATTTTCTGACCTATGTTTTTAGCTTAAAACATAGATAAACGATACATTATGTCATATATGCATGTGCATATAAATAAAAATACACACACACTATATCAGTCAATGTTCTCCAAAGAAACAGAACCAATAGGATGGATGGATGGGTGGATGGGTGGATGGATGGATGGATGGATGGATAGATGGATGGATGGATGGATGGATGGATGGATGGATGGATGGACGGACGGACGGATGGAGACAGATAAAATACCACGAATTGGTTTACATGACTATGGAAGCTGAGAAGTCCCACAATTTGCCATCTATCAGACAAACACTCAGGAAAACCAATGGTGTCGTTCCAGTCTGAGTCTGAAGGCCTGAGAACAGGGAGCACCAATGGTGTAAGTTCTCATCAAAGCTCAAAAGTCTGAAAACCAGAGAGACAATAGTGTAAGTTACAGTTCAAGTCCAAAAGCCTGGGAACCAGGAGCACCAAAGATGTACGTCCCAGTTCAAGCGTGAGAAGACAGATGTCCCAACACAAACAGGCAGGCAGGAAAGGGATGAATGTTCCCTTCCTGCACTTTTTGTTTTATGCAGACCCTCAACAGATTGAATGAGTCCACCCATATCGGAGAAAGAAATCTTCTTTACTCAGTCTACCTATTCAAATGCTAATCTCTTCCAGAGACACCCTCATAGACACACACAGAAATAATGTTTAACCAAATATCTGGGCACCCTGTGGTCTAGTCAAGTTGACACATAAACATAATCATCACACACATACATATTTATTTTTAATGATCTTTATTTGTACTAATGTGTTTTGATTCTAGATCCATGGAATGCTGTCACTCTCATTTCTGAAGATTCAATGAGCAAGAGATTTCTGGATTCATCTGGCTAAGTGAAACTATACTACCGATTCTCTTAATGCCATGTGAATTAAAGCACATACATTTGAAAATAACAAAATTAATTAACTAGTGTTACTCAAAAAGGGCATAGACTGTACTTATTTCATATACTTATTTACCCAATAAAGATGGCAAAGAAGAAGAATCAAGACCATTTTGTGTTCATATCGATACAAACCCACTCTTGCTGGTTTAATTGGACCAAACCTGCTCTGCTGAGCTGTGGAATCTAATAGGCTCCTGATTCCACAGGCTGTACGGGAAGCATGGCTGAGGAGACCTCAGGGAGCGTTTACTCATGGCAGAAGGCAAAGCCAGAGCAGGCATTTTCATATGGCCAGAGCAGGAGAAACAGAGAGAGAGAGGAGGTAAGTAATGTAAGTCCTATTTCTAAACACCTTTCATTCCACACACACAAACACACACATTACTCTTTATTAATTGAACTAATCATAATCAATTGAATTAATCATAATCCTCAGTCAATAATTATTGGAATAGAACTATTTTACCTTATTTATTTAGTGTTAATGAATAAATAAAACTAAAACTATTTAAAAAGTAACCATGGAAGGTGATGGATATGTAAATTTGTTTTACTACAGTAATCATTTTACTACATATATGTATATCAAAATATGGTGTATACCTTAAATGTATACTTCATAGTATTTATTTTAAAATAATAATTTAAAAATAATGATATTGAACAAATACCCATTAATATACCACCAACCCAAGACTGAAAATACAAACACAAATTTACATATCCTCCCCATTTTTATTCTCCTGTCTCTCTCTCTCTCTCACACACACACACACACACACACACACACCTAGAAGGAACCACTGTCTTCAATTTTGTGTTTATCATTTCCTTCCTTTTTAAAATAATTTTTTACATATCAGCATGTTTAATCAAATGTTTATTTTACTTGTTTTTATCTTTATAAAACATTACTTTTATAAATGACTTCAGAATCATTTTTGTCAAATCTGCCCCCAACAAAATTTTATGACTTTTATTGAGATGCATTATATTGTGACTTGGGGAAGAATTATTATCTCCAAAATTATGAATTTTCATGTATTAGTGGTTATGACCATTCTCACTTATAATTTGTATCTCTCTTCATTGCTGTTTCTTTTTGTTGTTATTTGAGGTTTGTCTGGCAATTTTTTTTCAATAAGCTGTATTTTGGATGTATACACTAGAACTTGTTTTTAAACAATTTCTGCATTAGTCTTTATTTGCTCTATCCAACTGGTATTCTTAAATTACTTATATTGCCTTTTTTTAACTACTTATATTAACATTCAGCCTGTTTCATATTTATTTTTTATTTAATAAATAACATATTTAAAATTCTAAATTATACTCTTGAGTTACAACCTTACTATTCTGGTTGTCATACTATTCAAAATATTCCATAATCGCAATTTTGTTCTTTGTGTACATGTTAAAGATACTTAGTATAATTGATTTTTTAATTTCCAAGTGATTGGTTTTTAAATCAAACTTACATTGTTAATTTCTATCTTTCCTACACTGTTTAGAGTTTTGTTCTGTAAATCTTGTGCTTTTTATGTAACATACAGAGTTTGTATTCCAATATGTGATCATGTTTTAATATTATGTGAACATATTCTGTATATAAAAATTACTACTGATATTGATATTATTAAGTGTTTATTAGTAAAACAATAGTCTGGAATATGCTTCAAAACATCAGCATCAGCAATAACTCACTAAATACACACATATATAAACTGGTATAGATAGGTTTTTAAAGGATGGCAAAATATGAATTTTACCGCTTATCAATATAAATTGGCTATAAAGACAGAGCAAGATGACCAAACAGAAGCCTTCAACAATCATCCTCCCTGCAGGAACACCAAAGAGAACAATTATCCACACAAAAGAAGCACCTTCATAAGAACCAAAAATCAGATGAGTGATCACAGTACTTGGTTTTAACTTCGTATCAGTGAAAGAGGTGCTGAAGAGGATAGAAAAGACAGTCTTGAATTGCCCACACCACTTCTGCCCCATCCCCCAGCAGCAGCCATGTGGTGGAGAAAGAATCTGTGTGTTGGGGGAGGGGGAGCACAGTGACTGTGGAATTTTGCATTGGAACTCAGTGCTGCCTGTCACAGCAGAAAGTAATACTGGGCAGAACTCAGCCAGCACCCATAGAGGGAGAATTTAGACCAGCCCTAGCCAGAGGGGAATTGCCCAACCCAGTGGTTGGAACCTGAGTTCCAGCAAGCCTCATCATTGTGGGTTAAAGTACTCTGAAGTCCTAAATAAACTTCAAAGGCAGTAAGGCAACAGGGACTGCAATTCCTGGGCAAGTCCTGGTGTTGTGTTGGATTCAAAGCCAGTGGATGTTGGTGGCATGCAACCTTGTGAGACACCAGCCGGGGTGGTCAAGGGAAAGCTTGCATCACCCCTCTCCAACCCCCGGCAGCGCAGCTTGCAGCTCCAGGAGAGATTTCTTTCTGCTTAATGAGAGGAGAGGGAAGAGTAAAAAGAACTTTGTCTTGCAACTTGGATACCAGTTCCACCACAGGAGGATCGGGCACTGGGCAGGGTCATGAGGCCTCCATTCCAAGACCTAGCTTCTGGACATTTCTAGGCCCACTCTGGGGCAGAAGGGAACTTGCTGTTTTGAAGGGAAGGATCTGGTCCTGGCAAGAATTATCAAGAGCTGACTAAAAGACCTTTGGGCCCTGAATAGTCAGCAGAGGTACCCAGATAGAACTCACCACGGGCTTTGGGTGAGACTCAGAGACATGCTGGATTCAGGTATGATCCAGCACATTCCAAGTTGTGGGAGATATGGGGAAATCCTCCTTCTTGAGAAAGGGAGAGAGAAGAATAAAAGGGACTTTGTGTTGCAGCTTAGGTACCAGTTCCACCACAGTGGAGTAAAACACCAAGTGGGCCCTTAGGGTTCCTAATTCCAGGCCTTGGCTCTTGGACAGCATTTCCAAATCTGCCCTGGGCCAGAGAGAAACCCACTGCCATGAAGGGAGAGTCTCAGGCCTGGCAGCACTCACCTCAAGCTGACTGAAGGGCACTTCAGCCTTGAGTGAACACTGGCAGTAGCCAGGCAGTACTCCCCCTGAGCCTTCGGTGGTGGTGGACACAAGGAAAACTCCTCTGCTTGTGGAAAGGGAAGGGAATAGTGAGAAGGACTTCATCCTGTGGCTTGGGAACCAGCTCAGTCACAGTAGAATAGAGCACTGGGGAGACTCTTAAGGCTTTCCAGGCCCTGTCTCCTGGAAGCATCTCTGGACCCACTAGCACTTGGGAAACTCACGACCCTGAAAGGAAGAACACAAGCCTAGCTTGCTTTGCTGCCTGCTGAATGTAGACCCCTAGGACTTTGAACAAAATATAGGCAGTAGCCAGGCAGTGGCTGTCAGGCCTCTGAGCCCAAGCTAAGGCATCATATCCCCAGTGACCTGCACACATACATCCAGATGGCCTGAAGCAACTGAAGATCCACAAAAGAAGTGAAAATAGCCTTAACTGATGACATTCCACCATTGTGATTTGTTTCTGCCCCACCCTACCTGATCAACGTACTTTGCAATCTCCCCAACCCTTAAGAAGGTTCTGCGTAATCTCCCCCACCCTTAAGAAGGTTCTTCTTTATAATTCTCTCTACCCTTGAGAATGTACTTTGTGAGATCCACCCCAATCCCAAAACATTGCTCTTAACTCCACCGCCTATCCCAAAACCTTTAAGAACTAATAATAATCCCACCACCCATAGCTGACTCCTTTTTCGGACTCAGCCGGCCTGCACCCAGGTGAAATAAACAGCCATGTTGTTCACACAAAGCCTGTTTGGAGGTCTCTTCACATGGACACATGAGACAGTGGTCACCACTGGCATTGGGCAAGACCCAGTACCATGCTGACTTCAGGTCAGACCCAGCACAGTCCCAGTGGTGGTGGCCACAGGGGTGCTTGCATAATCCCTCCCCCAGCTCCAGGCAGCTCAGCATAGAGGGAGAGATTCCATTTATTTGGGAGAAAGTAAAGGAAGAGAACAAGAATCTCTGCCTGAAAATCCAGAGAATTCTTTCATATCTTATCCAAGACCACTACCAAAGTAGTACCTCTACAAGTCTGCAAGAGCCACAGTGTTACTAGGCTTGAGGCATCTCCTAAGGCAGACACAACTGTCATGACCAAAACTTAGATTACAACACCTAAGTCCCTTAGAATACCTGGAAAGTCTTCCTAAGAAAGATGGGTACAAACAAGCTCAGACTGTGAAGACTACAATAAATACCTAACTCTTCAATGCCCAGACACTGATGAACATCCACAAACATCAAGACTATCCAGGAAGATATAATCTCACCAAATTAACTAAATAAGGCATCAGGGAACAATTCTGAAGAAACAGAGATATATGATCTTTTAGACAGAGAATTTAAAATAGCTGTTTTGAGGAAACTCAACAAAATTCAAGATAACACAGAGAAGGAATTTATAATCCTATCAAATAAATTTGAGTCCCTTACCAGAACTGATCAAGCAGGAGAAATAATTAGTGAGCTTGAAGACAGGCTATTTGAAAATACACAGAGGAGACAAAAGAAAAATGAATGTAAAAGAAGAAAGCATGCCAAAAAGATCTAGAAAATAGCCTCAAAAGGAAAAATCTAAGAGTTATTGGCCTTAAAGGGGAAGGAGAGGAGGAGAAATAGGGGTAGAAAGTTTATTCAAAATGATAACAGAGAACTTCACAAACCTAGAGGAAAATATCAGTATTCAAGTATAAGAAAGTGTAGAACACCAAGCAGATTTAACCCAAATAAGATCACCTAAAGACATTTAATAATCAAACCACTAAAGGTTAAGGATAAAGAATTCTAAAAACAGCAGGAGAAAAGAAACAAATAACACACAATGGAGCTCCAATACATATGGGAGCAAACTATTCAGGGGAAGCTGTAGAGCCCAGGAAAGAGATGTATGACATATCTAAAGGGCTGAAGGAAAAACACTTTTATCCTAGAATAGTATATCTGGAGGAAATAGCCTTCAAACATGAAGGAGAAATGAAGACTTTCCAAGACGAACAAAAGTTGAGGGAATTTATGAACACCAGACCTGTCCTACAAGAAATGCTAAAGAGAGTTAGTTATTCAAGCTGAAGGAAAAGAACATTAATGAGCAATAAGAAATCATCTGAAGGTACAAATCTCATGGGTAATAGTAAGTACACAGAAAAAATACAAAACAGAATAACACTGTAATTGTGATGTGCAAACCACTCATATCTTGAGTAGAAAAACTAAAAGGTAAGCCAATAAAAAATAATAACTATAACTTTTCAAAACACAGACGGTAATATGTAGATATATATAAAAACAACAAAAAGTTAAGAAGTAGAAGACAAATTTAAAGTGTGCAGTTGTTACTAGTTTTCTCTTTGCTTGCTTTTTAGTTTGTTTATGGAATCAGTGTTCAGTTGTCAAATAGGTAATAAAATTTTATTTGCAAGTCTCATGGTAACCTCAGAATCAAAAAACATACAACAGGTAGGCAAAAAATATAAAGCAATAAATTAAAAAATATCTCCAGAAAAAAATCACCTTCATTTTAAGGAAGAAAAGAAGCAGAGGAAGACATCCAAACAACCGGAAAACAAATAACAAAATGGTAGAAGTAAGTCCTTACTTAACAATAATAACATTGAGCCTAAATGGACTAAACTCTCTAAGCAAAAGACACAGAGTGGCTGAATGGATGAAAAAACAAGATCCAACAATCTGTTGCCTTCAAGAAACATACTTCAGCTATAAAGACAGACATAGACTGAAAATAAAGATATGGAAAAAAATACTCCATAGAAATGAAAACCAAAACAGTGCAAGAGTAGCTATACTTAAAACATAAACAATAGATTTAAGGACAAAAGCTATAAAAAGAGACAAGGTCCTTATAATATGATAAAGGGGTCAATCATCAAGAGGATGTAACAATTCTAAGCATATATGCACCCAACACTGGAGTACCCAAATGTATAAAGCAAATATTATTAGACCTCGAGAGAGATAGACCCCAATACAATAATAGCTAGATACTTCAACATCTCACTTTCAGTATTGGACAGATCATCCAGACAGAAAATGAAGAAAGAAATACCAGACTTAATCTGCACTATAGACCAAATGGACCTAATTGACATTTACAGAACATTTCATTCAACAGCTGTACAATGCACATTCTTCTCCTCAGGGCATGGATTATTCTCAATTATGGACTATGTTAGGACACAAAACAAGACTTTAAATATATTTTTTTAAAAAAAGAAATTACATCAAATATTATATCTGACCACAATGGAATAAATCTAGAAATCAATAACAAAAGGAATTTTGGAAACTACACAAACACATGAAAATTAAACAATATGCTCCTGAATGGCAGTGAGCTAATGAAGAAATTAAAAAGAAAATTAAAAACTTCTTGAAATAAATGATAATGGAAACACAACACACCAAAACCTACAGGATCCAGTAAAAGCAGTCATAAGAGGCAAGTTTATAGCTGTAAGTGCCTACATCAAAAAGGCATAAAAACTTGAAATAAAAAACCCAAAATGTGTCTTTAAGAACTTAAAAAATCAGGAGTACACCAAACCCAAAATTAGTAGAAGAAAAATATAATAAAGACCAGAGAAGATAATGAAATTGAAATGAAGAAAACAATACAAAAGATCAACAAAATGAAAAGTTGTTTTTCTTGAAAAGATAAATAAAATTGGAAAACCTTTAGCAAGACTAAAAAAAGAAGAGAAAAAAACCCAAATAAATAAAATCAGAGATGAAAAAAGAGACATTACAACTGATGTCACAGAAATTCAATGGATCATCAGAGACTACTATGAGAAACTGTATGTCAATAAATTGGAAAACCTAGAATAAACGGATAAATTTCTAGACACATACAACCAATCAAAATTGAGCCAGGAAGAAATCCAATACCTGAATAGACCAAAAATGAGAAACAAGATTTAGCCGTAATAAAAAGCCTCCCAACAAAGAAAAGCCCTGGACCCAGTGGCTTCCCTGTTGAATTCTACCAAATATTTAAAGAAAAACTAATACCAATCCAACTCAAACTATTCCAAAAAATAGAGGAGGAGAGAATATTTCCGAACTCATTCTATTAGGCTGGTGCAAATGCAATTGCAGTTTTGCCATTGAAAGTAATGGCAAAACCACAATGGCAAAACCACAATTGCCTTTGCACCAACCTAATATGAGACCAGTATTACACTGATACCAAAGCCAGACAAAATCACATCAGAAAAAGAAAACTACAGGCTAATATTGCAGATGAACATAGATGCAAAACTCCTCAACAAAATATTAGCAAACCAAATTTAACAATACATTAAAAATGTCATTCATCATGACCAAGTGGGATTTATCCCTGGAATAAAAGGATGGTTCAACATATGCAAATCAATCAATGTGATACATCATATCAACAGAATAAAGGACAAAACCCATATGACCATTTCAACTGATGCTGAAGAAACATTTGATAAAATTAAACATCTCTTCATAATTAAGATCAAGTTGCTTTTCTGTTCAAAACCTCCTATTAGCACCTACTCCAATTAACAGCTAAATGGTTTACCAAGTTTGAGCATATGTGGCCCCCAGTTACCTCTCTGGCATCATCACCTCCTTCTTTCCCCCACGTTCACTCCACTTCTGCCCCACCAACCTCCTTGGTGTTCCCTTAACATAACACTCCATCTAATTTACCACATTGAAATGGTTAATTTTATGTCAACTTGACTGAGCTACAAGGTGCCCAGACATTTAACCAAACATTTTGCTGGTGTGTTTGTGAGGGGGTTTGGGAGTGAAACCGACATTTAAATCAGTAGAGTAAAGCAGATTGCCCCTCCCTAATGCAAGTGGGCATCATCCAATCAGTGGAAGGGTTGATTAGCACAAAAGGCTGACCCTCTCCTGAGTAACAGAGAATTCTTCCTGCCCAGTGACCTTCAAACTGGGACCTCAGCTTGTTACTGTGTTTTTGGACTCAAAATGAAACATAGGCTCTTCCTGGGTCTAAAGCCTGTCAACCTTTAGACTGGAACTACATCTTTGGCTGTTCTGGTTCTCAGGCCTTTGGACTCACACTGGAACTAAACCATGAGCTCTCCTGGGTCTTTAATATGCCCACTCACCCTGCAGATCTTAGGAGTTCTTAACCTCCATAATTACATGAGCCAATTTCTTATAATAAATCTTATATATGAACAGCCTATTGGTTTTGTTTCTCTGGAGAATCCTAACACATGTATCTTTTATCTATTTAACTTATTTATTGTCTGTATCCCACTAGAATGTAAACTTCATGAAGACAGGGAACTTTTTTTTGTTTTAATTATACTTTAAGTTCTGGGATACACATGCAGAACATGCAGGTTTGTTACATAGGTATACATGTGCCATGGTGGTTTGCTGCACCTATCAACCCATCATCTCAATTGAGTATTTCTCCTAGTGCTATCCATCTCCTAAACCCTCACCCCCCAACAGGCCCTGGTGTGTGATGTTCCCCTCCCTGTGTCCATGTGTTCTCATTGTTCAACTCCCACTTATGAGTGAGAACATGCCGTGTTTGGTTTTCTGTTCTGTGTTAGTTTGCTGAGAATGATGGTTTCCAGCTTCATCCATGTCCCTGCAAAGGACATGAACTCATCCTTTTTTATGGCTGCATAGTATTCCACAATGTATATGTGCCACATTTTCTTTATCCAGCCTATCACTGATGGGCAGTTGGGTTGGTTCTAAGTCTTTGCTATTGTGAATAGTGCTGCAATAAACATACAAGGTGCATGTGTCTTTATAGTAGAATGATTTATAATCTTTGGGTATATACCCAGTAATGGGATTGCTGGGTCAAATGGAACTTCTGGTTCTAGATCCTTGAGGAATCGCCACATTGTCTTCCATAATGGGTGAACTAATTTACACTCCCACCAAAGGCGTAAAAGCGTTCCTATTTCTCCACATCCTTTCCAGCATCTGTTGTTTCCTGACTTTTTAATGATTGCCATTCTAACTGGTGTGAGATGGTATCTCATTGTGGTTTTGATTTGCATTTCTCTAATGACCAGTGATGGTGAGCTTTTTTTCATATGTTTGTTGGCCACATAAATGTCTTCTTTTGAAAAGTGTCTGTCCATATCCTTTGCCCACTTTTTGATGGGGTCATTTGTTTTTTTCTTGTAAATTTGTTTAATCTCCTTGTAGATTCTGGATATTAGCCCTTTGTCAGATGGATAGATTGCAAAAATTCTCTCCCATTCTGTAGGTTGCCTGTTCACTCTTGTAGGGTCCAGCCCTATGGGGCTTAGTGGTGTTCTCTCCATATGCAGAGATGAGAGATTGTAATAAATAAAGACACAAGACAAAGAGATAAAGAGAAAACAGCTGGGCCCCGGGGACCACTACCATCAAGACGCGGAGACCGGTAGTGGCCCTTAATGGCTGGGCGCACTGATATTTATTGCATACAAGACAAGGGGGCAGGGTAAGGAGGGTGAATCTTCTCAGTGATTGACAAGGAGAAGCAAGTCACGTGATCACAGGACAGGGGACCCTTCCCTCTTAGGTAGCCGAAGCAGAGAGAGAGAAGGCAGCATACGTCAGCATTTTCTTCTCTGTACTTATAAGAAAGATCAAAGACTTGACGACTTTCACTATTTCTTCTACGCTATCTACTACGAACTTCAAAGAGGAACCAAGAGTACAGGAGGAGCATGAAAGTGGAGAAGGAGCGTGACCACTGAAGCACCGCACCACAGGGAGGGGTTTAGGCCTCCAGATGACTGCAGGCAGGCCTGGATAATATCCAGCCTTTCACAAGAAGCTGGTGGAGCAGAGTGTTCCCTGACTCCTCCAAGGAAAGGAGACTTCCTTTCACGGTCTGCTAAGTAATGGGTGTTTTTTCAGACACTGGCATTACCACTTGACTAAGGAGCCCTCAGTGGCCCTTATGTGGGCGTGACAGAAGGCTCACCTCTTGCCTTTTAAGTCACTTCTCACAATGTCCCTTCAGCACCTGAACCTATACCCGTCAGTTATTCCTAGGTTATATCTGTAATGCAACAAAGAGTAATATTAAAAGCTAATGATTAATAATGTTTATAATGATTGATAATTGTCTATGATCATCTCTATATTTAATTTGTATTATGACTATTCTTTTTTTTTTTTTTTTTTGAGGCGGGGTT
>NW_016803880.1:5127280-5129894 GCF_001698545.2 Rhinopithecus bieti | reverse complement strand
GGGACATGGATGCAGCTGGAAACCATCATTCTTAGCAAACTATCACAAGAAGAGAAAACCAAACACCGCATGTTCTCACTCATAGGTGGGAACTGAACAATGAGATCACTTGGACTCGGGAAGGGGAACATCACACACTGGGGCCTATCATGGGGAGGGGGGAGGAGGGAGGGATTGCATTGGGGAGTTATACATGATATAAATGATGAATTGATGGGTGCTAACGAGTTGATGGGTGCAGCACACCAACATGGCATAAGTATACATATGTAACAAACCTGCACGTTATGCACATGTACCCTAGAACTTAAAGTATAATAAAAAAAATAAAAAAATAAAAAAAAAGGAATGACAGAATATAAAAACATGAATGTGGCAATGCAGGAAAACCAGGAAGGCTTGGAGAGAAACATTGAAGAATTTTTTGAAGATATAAAGGGGGTAAGATGGATGCTGAACTTGAGAACTGAATGTCCTCAACATAACGAACGTATAAGCAAAAAAAGTGAGATTTTCCAGAAGAAATCCTGGACAACCCCTAAAAGCATAGGCATCAAAATCGGAGCCATCTATTAGACTATGAATTGGTTGGTGAGGAAGTTAAAGCACCACAGGGCTCTGAGTTTAAGATGCAGTTGAGTACACTTTTATCTCTTCTATTTTTTGAGGCTTTGTTATAGCCCAGTAAACCCACAACTGAGAGAATAGGAGATAGCTATCAGTAAATATGGGACTTCAGTGAATTTCTGGAAGACACAAAGCACAAGGAGAAATAGATATTGGTGATGCAAAACAGAGGAAGGAGCAGACTAAAATACACACAGAGGGGCTGTTCCAATGGAAAAAGCCTCCTGCCAGCTGGTAAAATTTAGAAATATTAGACTTGGTATGACAGATGGCAGAAGTGAAATACAGGGCCAAAAAACAAGACATTAAAGAAGAAACAGTCAAACTTCTTCCAACAGCCAGATTTTCTTCCTAAAGAAGAAAGAATGAGGGAGTTCTTCTCTTAAAAAAAAAAAGTGAGTGATTCCGATCAGTGGTGAATGAAAAACAATTGAGTGAACTGTCAGTTTTTGAGAAATGAAGCAGCACCTTATAGACTCCCTCTCCAGATCCTCTAAATCAAAGCATGTCTGTTGACAAGTCCCACCTTGATGGTCCTTTTGAGCATCAAGGTGACTGGGCTAAGGGATGACCAGATAACCAGCAAAATACTATTTCTGGGTGTTCCTTTGGGGATGTTTCCAGAAGAGATTAGTGTTTGAATTGGTAGACTACTGTAAAGAAGATCCACCCTCACCAATGTGAGTAGGCATTACCCAAACCATTAAGAGTGCAGATGGAACAAAAATGCCAGAGAAAAGGCAAATTTGCTCTTTCTCTTCTAGAGCTGAGACATTCATTTTCTCCTGCCCTCAGACATTGGAGCTCCAGGGTCTCAGGTTTTCAGACTCTGGGACTTTCACCAGGAGCCCCCCAGTTTCTCAGGCCTTCAGACCCAAACTGAATTACAGTACTGACAGAAAGCAGACAGTGGGATTTCTTTGGCTTTATAATCACCTGAGCCAATTCTTCTAATATATGAATGAATGAATGAGTGAATGAATATATATACACATATATAGGATTCTATATGTATATAGAATCCTATATAGAATCCTATATAGGATTCTATACACATATATAGGATTATATATGTATATAGAATTATATATGTATATAGGATTCTATATATATATAGAATCCTATATATGATCATATATAATCATATATGTGTATATATATATAATTCTATATATATACACATATATACAATCCTATTGGTTCTGGTTTTTTGAGAAACTTTGACTAATACACCACCCATGTTCACAGACCTGATAGCCAGCTTTTCTATTTTCTCACTTTTAAATATGAAGGGAATACCAAGGATCACCAGATATTTGTGGGGGGAAAATGATATGCTAATCTGAAACAAAAAACCTCAAGGAAACAGATAAAACTCAAAAAAACAAAAAAAAACTTAGAAAAATGCTAATTAGTCCTGTCAGAGAAAATAAAATGACAATTTACATTTTGTATGGTTCAAGGCTTAGTCAGTACTGGGGCCCTTTGAAAAACACAAAATTAGGTGCAAAAATAATATATTAAAAAGTCACAATTTAATTTACTGGAATCTTAGGGACTCCAGTCCCTTTTTTCTGAGATTTATTCAGCCAGAAAAGCTTTCATAGAAATGCTTCTTGATTTTAAGCTATTATTTACCTTCCTACTTAGAAGTTCTACAATTTCCAGGGCGGAGCAAGATGGCCGAATAGGAACAGCTCCAGTCTCCAACTCCCAGCGTGAGCGACACAGAAGACCGGTGATTTCTGCATTTTCAACTGAGGTACTGGGGTCATCTCACTAGGGAGTGCCGGACAATCGGTGCTGGTCAGCTGCTGCAGCCCGACCAGCGAGAGCTGAAGCAGGGCGAGGCACTGCCTCACCTGGGAAGTGCAAGGGGGAAGGGAATCCCTTTTCCTAGCCAGGGGAACTGAGACACACAACACCTGGAAAATCGGGTATCTCCCACCCCAATACTGCGCTTTAAGCAAACAGGCACACCAGGAGA
>NW_016803880.1:5074960-5125631 GCF_001698545.2 Rhinopithecus bieti | reverse complement strand
TAAAAAAAAAAAAAAAAAAAGAAGTTCTACAATTTCCAGCAGCTTTTGTTACTAGAGTGTAGGCCACTTGCCTCATGGTAAATCTAGTAAGCCAAAAAAAGGAAGAGGGTATTTAGAAAGCACGAATGAGGTCTTTAAATATGTAACTGCCAACAACCATCTATCAATAAAAGTTTCAAAAGATAAAATTCGGGAAACGTCTCAAAATTAAAAGACAAAGATATCTGTCCCCTGAAAATGAGAGAAAAGATTAGATACAAACAGAATTAATTCCAGTAGCCACTGTCAGACCAATCAAGGTTCCAGGAGAAAAGGGTTAGAGACAACAGAGTGGAAATAATTACAAATTAAATGGAAATAATTACAAATTAAAAGAGGAGGTTTTCCCTGAGCAGAAGGACTCAAATTTTCAGACTAAAATATCCCTCTATGAGCCAAACAGATTGATGAGTAAAGACCCACAACTGTATTGCATGATTTTAGAACAAAATAGTTAAAAAGAAAATTCTAAATATTCTCAGTTAGAAAAAAAAATACAAGGTCACATGCAATGGAACAAGGATCAGTCTAGCATCAGACTTTTCATTGGCAACACTAGACACTAGACTACAATAAATCATGTCTTCAAAGTTCTAAAGCAGGAATTGGCAAATTATAACCCATGGACCAAATCCAGCCTGTGGCCTCTTTGGAAAATGAAGATTTACTAGAATACAGCCACATTCATTCATTTACCTATTGTTTGTAGCTTCTTTTATGCTACAAAGGCTACACAGTTGAGTAGCTGTGGCAGAGATCATAAGACAGGCAAAGCCTGTAACATTTACTATCTGGCTCTCTATAGAAGTCTCCTGATCCCTGCCCTGAAGGAAAATTATTCCCAACCTTTCAAATCATCCTACAACCATGACGGTAAGATATATTTAGAAGTTTTTAAGAACAGAAAAATTAACCTATCATGTACTCTTAGAAAGTTATTAGAGAATAGAATGCACAAAGTGAAAGCATAAAACTGGAAAGGAAAGGACATGTAATCCACCAAACAATGGCTCTAACCTTAAAAAGTGGGAAAAGTGATGGGGTGGCAACCAAACAGGGGCAACTGGTCCATAGCAGATTGGAAAGACAGAGGAGAGGTTTCCATTAAACATAAAACTTGACAGAATAGACATTGTGATGAAGAGCTCAAGGCAAGGAAGAAACACGGCTATGGTAAAGGCAACACTGTTCAAAGACAGAACTCTACTATCCCTAATAATGTACAGAACTCTATTATCCCTAATAATGTGCACGTTATTAATAAGTAATAATGTAAATACTTACTGAGTTTCAACTCATCCTATAAGCAAACATGAAAGATTTAATATAGTTGAAAAACAGCAAATGTGATCAATCATTATAGTGTAAAAGTAAACCCATGCAGATAAAAGATATCAAAAGGTGAATAGGGGAGGAGACCTAAAGGAAAGTTCTTTTTGTCCTTGTAATATATTCAGCTTACAAAGTGGGTATGACTTCAAGGTCAAAAGTCATAAAGAGATACAATGGTAACCAATACAGAAATCAAAAGAGATGATAGAACCATACTGAGCAGAGAGAAAAGAGGAAGTGTGGGGTGCGAGTGAGCTAAAAGGTCTAAATCTGAAAACATGACAGTGACATAAACATGTTATTCATAAATATGATTGAAATGACCTGGAAAAAATTTAATGTGTTTTAAATGACTGTTTTTTAAGTAAATTAAGAAAAGAGGAAAAAATACATACACAGTCTTTTATATGTACCTATATAGTTAACATTTCCCATGGTCTTCATCTTTCCTGTGAATCTGAGTTACCACCTGATGTCATTTTCTTTCTTTCTGAAGGCCTTCCTTTCACATTTCTTGTAGTGAAAGACAGTTAGCAATGAATTTGCTCAGCTTTTGTTTATCTGGGAATGTCTCTATTTCACCTTCACTTTTGAGGAGTAGTTTGGTTGGCTGTAGAATTTAGTGGGCAGGTAAGCTCCCTGCCTCATCCACCACATTTCACTGTATTTCAGCCTCCATTGCTTCTGATGAGAAATCAGCTGTCTACTATATATGGCTAATCCTCTGTATGTGATGAGATGCTTTTCCCTCACTGCTTTCAAGATTTCTTTCTTTTTTATGGTTATGATACATTTATCTGTGGTGGGTTTTTTTTTTTTTTTTTTTTTTTTTTTTTTTTTGAGATGTAGTCTCAGTCTGTCACCCAAGCTGGAGTACAGTTGCACAATCTCCGCTCACTGCAACCTCCGCCTCCCAGGTTCAAGCAATTGTGCTACCACAGTCTCCTGAGTAGCTGGGATTACAGGCAGGCGCCACCATGCCCAGATAATTTTTTATTATATTTTTAGTAGAGATGGGGTTTCAACATGTTGGTCAGGCTGGTCTCAAACTCCTGGCCTCAAGTGATCTGCCTGCCTCAGCCTCCCAAAGTGCTGGGATTACAAGTGTGAGTCACCATGCCCAGCTATCTGTGATGCTCTTTATGTTTATACTACTTAGGATTTATTGAGATTCTTAGAGTCTTAGAAAATGCTTTTCATCAAATTTGGGACATTTTAGGGTCATTTTTTTTAAATTTTTTTTCCTGTTCTTTCTCTCCCCTTTCCTTCTGGAACTCCCATTATCGGTACATTTTACGTTGCCCTAAGGTTTCCTTTTTCCTTAATGTTTTTTTCTCCACATTTTTCAGATTGAATTATTTCTGCTGATCTTTCTTCAAGTTCTCTTAATTTTCCTCTGCCATCTTAAATTGGCTGTTGAAGCTGTCGAGTAAATTTTTATTTATTTTATTTTTCAACTCTGGAATTTACTTTTTTTATACTTTCTGGTTCCCTTTCTATATTTCCTATATGTTAATTCATCATCATCATATTTTCCTTTCATTATTTGAACATAATTTCCTTTTAAGTCTTTGGACATATATATAAAACTCGGAAGTTTTGTACATAACTTGCTTGGGAGTCTTCATCTATAACCCAAATCATCTGGGTTCACTCAGAGCAGTTTCTATTGTTGACTGCTTGCATTTTAATTAACTGAGTATAGAACATATTTTCCTATTTCTCTGCATATCTTGAAAATTTTGTTTTTCAAATTTTTAAATACTATATTGTAGCAACTCTGGATTCCGTTTTATTTTCTTAGGATTGTATTTTAAAACTCTTTTAATAATAACCTACCTAAACTTAAACTGTGAAATCACTAATATCTCTGCTGTTTTTTAATTATTTTTGCTTTTAGGCTATTTTCCTAAAGGTTTCTTCCCTTATGTACATAACTTAGTGGTAAGTCAATGCTGTGGGCACAGGTTGAACTCAAATACCTCATGTCTATAAGGCTGTCACCTCTGTCCATTGATTTTTATGTTGTTGCAAAATGTATTCAATATTCTCAAGTCTCTCTTGGCTTTCACATTTCACCAGGCTCTCTCAGGCCTCTTCCAAGTATGTATAGATTTCTAGTCAGCTGAGACTGTATGAAGAGATTATCTCAGCTTTTCTATGGATTTCTCACTTCCAGGATCTTCCCATTAACTTTTCTGACTGGTCCACCATTCACCACTCGCCACCATCACTGTCAGGCTTACAAAGATATAGCTTTTCCCCATTTGGCACAAACCATGTCTACCCCTTTTAAACAAAGCAAAGCATTTTTGATGGAGGCAGGAGGCAGATAAATCCTTAGGCAGACAGGGGCAGGTTCCCAGTGAAACCCAGCCTTCAAACCAAAGACAGTTTAAATTCTAGCTACAAGTCCTGGATAAATCCATGGACTGGATTGAGAACTTGTCTTCCTGTTCGGCATGCTTTCCTCTGATTGATCCCTACCCTTCACCTGTTTGCATATAACTACCCTTCCCTAATTGGTTTTTTACACTGTCTTGCCTACCTTTGAGTGATACCTTTAACTTTTTTTGCATACTCACAAACCACTCAGCATGCACTCCCAATTCTGAGTCCATAAAAGCCCTAGACCCAACCATACAGAGAGAGACCACCCTCCTTTGGCTGGGGGAGCACCCTCACATTCCCTCTCCACTGAGGGCTGTTTCATCACTCAACAAAATTATTCTCTGCCCTCTTCACCCTTTGATTGTCAGCATAACCTCATTCTTATTGGATGCAGGAAAATAACTTGGGACCCCTCAAACACAGGTACAAAGAAGGCAGTAACGCTGTGGCCCTCTGCCCTCCACAAGCAGTGGTGGGGCACAATGGGAAGCAGTGGTGGGGCCAAGCCAGCCCTGGAACCCTGGGCCAGAGCAGGGTGACAGACTGACAAAGCTGTTAACATGCTGCAGCTATCCATCAGGCTACGGACAGCAGGACTAAAACAGCTAGTTAGCATGCTGTAACAACCCCTCTGGGGCTTTGGGGTCATAAGCACCCCTGCCTGGGTGCCACTGCATTCCCCCCATCTGGACACCAGAGTCCACCATGGGAGTCACTTGTGATATGCCTGGTCCAGCCGCAAGCCCCACATGGAGTCTGCTCCTGTTCTGGTACTTGGAATGGCCAGCCGGATCCCACACTCACTCACTCACTCACACACACCCTTCCACTAGGGGCTGAGGGCACAGTCACAGCAGCCATGGGATCTGCACCAGAGTGCAATCCAGGTGTGGCCCAGTGGGGCTGAGTAGACGGGGTATCTCCTGAGGCAAGTCCAGGCCCAAGAAAGGCCTGGGCAGAGGTGTCACCAGCCAGAAAATCTTGTGTCACTTTCACCTTATGACCAAATTAAATTCACTCCCTCTGGCAGCAAGCTGTTGGTTTTCAACATCATTTTAATGCTGGTAAAACTCTTATTCTTGCCAACTAACTTGGGGATGAGGGAGTAGGCACAGTACCACTCAAAAAATAATAATAATAATAAAAGTTTTAAAAAACCATACCCCTAATGCTCTCTTTTGAAGTTCTAGCAGTTTTTTAAGAATAAGTGTTTCTCAATTTGTTATTTGCCTTTAGTTGATTTCCAGTGCCCAAACTCTTCACAGCTCCATAACTGGAAGTTCTTTACCCCAGAGAGATTTGAGAAAAAAATTATAACTAAAAATGTAAGAACAGACTATTGTAAAACAAACCATGCACAAAAGTCAGCCACCTAGAAGTATTAAAAGTTATTTTTAAGTGCTTAAATAAGAAGAAATGTAAGCTTTAATTATGAGCTAATTAGAAATTAATAAAACCAGGACAACACACATACAAACTAATGAAATTGAGACAAAATAGTACTCAAAGAAGTATTTCAGCTTTAAGTTTATTTATAAGAAATAGAGCAAGAAATTAGAAACTCGGGCCGGGGGCGGTGGCTCAAGCCTGTAATCCCAGCACTTTGGGTGGCTGAGACGGGCGGATCACGAGGTCAGGAGATCGAGACCATCCTGGCTAACACGGTGAAACCCCGTCTCTACTAAAATACAAAAAACTAGCCGGGCGAGGTGGCGGGCGCCTGTAGTCCCAGCTACTCCGGAGGCTGAGGCAGGAGAATGGCGTAAACCCGGGAGGCGGAGCTTGCAGTGAGCTGAGATCCGGCCACTGCACTCCAGCCTGGGAGACAGAGCCAGACTCCGTCTCAAAAAAAAAAAAAAAAAAAAAAGAAATTAGAGACTCAAGAAACTAGAAAAAAGACAATAAAATAAACTAAAATCAAATAGAAGTAAGCAAAGCATAGAGCTAAAAAAGGGAAGTAATGAAATATGGAAGAGAGAATGAATCTTAGTAAATAAATCCAAGAACTATTTATTTAGAAAAGACCAACGAAACACCCAAACATCAAACAAGTCCAGTGAATGAAAACATCACCAAAATTTAAGCTCTATCAGTGCAGAGATTTTGCTTTGTTTGCCAATGTATTCCTAGCACCAAGAAAATTGTCTGGCACACATGAGTACTCTATAAATATTTTTTAAATGAAAGAATGAATGAACAAACGTTTTTTAAAATGTTAAGGCTATAAAAACAAATATGTAAGAGAATCCTTTAAATATTGTATACAATACTATAAATTTTATAAAGTAATAAACTCCTTAGAGACTCAAAAGCAGACTTAAATAAAAGCAGGCTTATACTAATCAGTCATGGCTGCAATAGTTCTGTGTAACAAATAGCCCCAGTTCTTTAAAATAATAACCATATGCTTCATACTTGTAGGTCTGCAGGTTGGCTACAAATAAACTGTACTATGTTTGGCCACCCCATGACCAAATTAAGTTCAACACCTCAGAGTTCCCTGACTCTGGGCTTTGGGCTCTAAGCCCCAGACTACACACTAAAGGCTAGGTTCAGCTCTAGTTCATGTAGCTCCATGTTCACCTTGGATCAGAGACTACTCATTGCATGCTCTTCTCATGGCAGACCACAGAAGCAAAAGAGGCCAAGTCAAATCATGCAAGCATATGACTTGTACTTTAAATGCCTTCATCCACTAACATTCCATTGTGCAAAGGAAGACACTGGGGCAGGAAAATATGCTATACCCACTCTAGGGCACTGCACAGTCATATGGCAGAAAGAAGTAGTGATAGATTGAAAATAATCCAACCTGCAACAAAATCCAGCTTTACACATAATTAAAGATATGCAAAATAAGACCACATTGAAGTAACATCTTACTCATCCAATTGAAAAAAATTCTAAATATATTTTCTTTTTGAGGCTGTCGGGAAACAGCCATTCTCATACACTGATAGTTGGAATGCAAACTGATACAATCCTCTGGAAGGGAATTTAGTAATCCCATGAAAAGTTATATGTGCATTTATCCTTTAACCCAGCAATTCCATATCTAAATATCTATCCAAAAGATGCATCAGTGTGATAGTCAGTTTTAGGTATCAAATTGGCTAGGCTCTAGTTCCCAGTTATTCAATCAAATGCCAATCTTGGTGTTGCTTTGAAGGTATTTTGTAGTGTGATGTCTATCATCAGCTTACTTTTAGTAAGAAAGATAATCCTAGATAATCTGAGTGGATCTCATTTATTCAGTTCAAAGGCCCTAAGAGCAGAACTGAGATTTCCCTGAAGAAGAAATTCTACCTGTAGACTACAGCTTTGGCTTGTGCCTGGGAGCTCTAGCCTACCCTTTCCCATAGCCTGCCCTACATGTTTCAGACCTGTCTAGCCATCCCTAACAATCACACAAGCCCATTTCTTACAATAAATAGCCTGCTGCTGCTTCTTCTTGGGAGGAACCCTGACCGATACAATTGGTAAAAATACAAAAGACGTATTAGGTTGGCACAAAAGGTTGGCACATTGAAAGTAATGGCAAAAACCACAATTACTTTTGTGCCAACCTAATAAACAAAAGTACTCATTATAGCACTACTTGTAATTATAAAAAATTTTAAAACCACACAGATGTCCATCAATTTGGGGTCTATATGGGAGAGTATGCAACTTTATTGAGAAATTATGACTATATCTTCTGCGAGGGGATGATATCCAAGATATATTGTAAAGTAAGAAACAAAGATGGAGAAAAGTATAGACAGCACACTGCCATTTATGTAACAGAAAGAAGCAAATATATAGAGAGAGACGTAGATATATACATATTTATATGCACACATATACACATATATGCACATTTTTTTAATTGAGGGATATAGTGTAAAAATATTTTAAGGAAAAGAAAGAAGAAACAGAGAGGAGAAGACAGGGAACGAAGGTAAAAATACCTTATTTAATAAATTTAACTTTGAAACCAGACAAATGAATTATGAAAATATAAAACAGAAATAAAAAAGCAATACCTAAAAATTGAAAGTAAATTAAACAAGTAAACTTAATTTTGCATCAAATTAGCAGCAAACAGGAAGAAATAACTTCAAGTGACTTGAAGACAAAGTAATTGGACTACACATCCCTGTGAACTATAAGGACAAAGATAACTAAAAACAATTATAAAGTATTAAGCTGTTTTCAGTAATAACAGTACAGCAATAATATTGGTGCTATACATTCTGGTGTGTGTGTGCATGTGTGTGTGGTTTGGATGAAGCAAACAAGTAGTTATATCAATCCTGTTGAGGGCCAGGATATTTGGCATCAGAGAGAAGAAATGATAGTTTAGTATCAAATACTATATGATCTCATTTATAGGTAGAATCTAAAAAAGTTAAACTCATAGAGATGGAGAGTAGAACAATAGTTGCCAGGGTCTGGTGGGGGTAGGGAAAATGAGGAGATGTTGATCAAAGGGTACAAACATTCAGTTATAAAATGAACAAGTTCTGGGGATCTAATGTATAGCATGGGTGGTGATGGATGTGTTAATTAATGTTATTGTGATAATCATTACACAATGTATACATAAAATTAAATCATCATGTGGTACACCTTGAATATATATAATCTTTGTCAATTAAATATTTTAAATTAAAAAAAATGATTTTAAAAGAAAAGCTAATATCATGTGGTTCTAAATCTGAGAAATATTCATGAGAGGTAAGTTAATAAGGATTAATTGCATCAGTCCATTTTTGCATCACTATAAAGAAATACCTGAGGTGACATAATTTATGTTTAAAAAGAGGTTTAATTGGCTCATGGTTCTGCAGACTATACAAGCATTGCTCCAGCATCTGCTTCTGGTGAGGGCCTCAGGAAGCTCCCAATCATAGCAGAAAATGAAGGGAGAGCAGGCAATGTCACATAGCAAGAGAGAGAGTGGGTGTGGGGGAGGTGCCACCCTTTTTTAAACAACCAGATCTCTTATGAACTGCCAGAGCAAGAACTCACTCATCACCAAGGGGATGGTACTAAACCATTCATGAGGGATCCACCCCCACGATCCAAACACCTCATTAGGCACCACCTCCAACATTGGGGATTACATTTCAGCATGAGATTTGGAGAGGACAAACATCCAAACTGTCATTGTACCCCTGAGCCCCCAAATCTCATGTCCTTCTCACACTGCAAAACATAATCATCCTTTCTCAATAGTTCCCCCAAAGTTTAACTTATTCCAGCATCAACTCAATCAAAAATCGCAAGTCCAAATTCTCATCTAGAGATGAGTTCCTTCCACCTATGAGCCTGTGAAGTCAAATACAAGTTATTTATTTCCAAGATACAATGATGGTATAGGCATTGAGTAAATATTCCCATTCCAAATTGAAGAAACAGGCCAAAAGAAAAGGACAACAGACCCCACACAAGTCCTAAACCCAGCAAGGTAGTCATTAAATCTTAAAGCTCCAAAATAATCTCCTTTGACTTCATATTCCACAGCCAGGGCACATTTGGTGCAATGGGTGAACTCCCAAGGTCTTGGGGAGCTCCAACCCTGTGGCTTTGCAAGGTCCAACATGCATGGCTGCTCTCATGGGTTGGAGCTGAGTCCCTGCAGCTTTTCCAGGCTCAAGATACAAGCTGCTGGTGGCTCTACCAATCTCAGGTCTGGAGGGTGGCAGCTCTGTTCCCACAGATCCACCAGGCAGTGCCCCAGCGGGGACTCCATGTGCAGGCTCCAACCTCACATTTCCCTTGGCACTGACCTAGTAGAAGTTCCCTGTGGGGGCTTCACCCCTGTAGCAGGCTTCTGCCTGGGCACCTAGCCTTTCCCATACATCCTCTGAAATCTAGGTGAAAGTTGCCAAGCCTCTTTCACTCTTGCATTCTATCAACCTGTAGATTTAACACCACATTGAAGCCATCAAGGCTTATGGCTTGCACTCTCCAAAGCAGCATTCTGAGTTGTACCTGTGGACCTTTGAGCTGAGGCTGGAGCCAGAATTGCCTGAAGGCAGAGAACAGCATCCTGAGGCTAAGCAGGGCACCTATACCCTGGGCCTGGCCCCTGAAACCATTCTTTCCTCCTAAAACTCTGGGTCTGCAATGGGAGGGGCTGTCCTGAAGACTTCTGAAATGCCTTCAAAGCCTTTTTCCAATTGTTTTGGATATTAGCACTTGGCTTTAGCCATGCAAGCCTCTCTAGCAAGTGGTTGCTCTACAGGCCCTCTCCTGAAAATACTTTTTTCCTCCTCTGTCACGTGGCTAGGCTGCAAACTTTCCAAATGTTTATGGTCTGCTTCCCTTTTAAATATAAATTCTAACTTTAAGTCATTTGTTTCCTTATCTGATTGCTGTTAGAAGCAGCCACTCCATTATTTGTTTGTTTGTTTGTTTTGGTTCGGTTTTGTTTTTTAAGATGGAGTCTTTCTTTGTCACCCAGGCTGGAGTGCAGTGGCGCTATCTCGGCTCACTACAACCTCTGCCTCCTAGGTTCAAGTGATTCACCTGCCTCAGCCTCCCAAGTAGCTGGGACTAAAGGTGTGCACCACCACACCCAGCTAATTTTTTTATTTTTAGTAGAGATGGGGATTTTTCCATGTTGGCCAGACTGATCTCAAACTCCTGACCTCAAGGGATCTGCCTACCTTAGCCTCCCAAATGCTGGGATTACAGGCATGAGCCACCATGCCCGGCACTACTTTATTCCTGAATGCTTTGCTGCTTAGAAATTTCTTCAACCAGATACCCTAAGTCATACTTTTAAATTCAACCTTCCACAGATCCCTAGGACATGGACAAAATGTGACTGAGTTCTTTGCCAGGGCATAACATAGGTAACTTTTCCTCCAGTTCCCAATAACGTCCTCATTTCCATCTGAGACCTTGTCTGCCTAGACTCCACTATCCATATATCCATCAGCATTTTGGTCACAACCATTTAACCAGTCTCCAAGTTCCAAACTTTCCCTCATTTTTCTATCTTGTGAATCTGCCTGAATCTGTCTTCTTCAATCTTCTACCTGTTATCCAGTTCCAAAGCTGCTTCCACATCTTGAGGTATCTTTATAGCAATGCCCCACTCTTTGGTACCAATTTTCTGTATCAGAAAATTTTTGCATTGCTATAAAGAAATACTTGAAGCTGAGTAGTTTATTTTTATTAAAAATGTTTAATTGACTCAAGGTTCTGCAGGCTGTACAAGCATGGCTCCAGCATCTGCTCCCGGTGAGTGCCTCAGGAAGCTTATAATCATGGCAGAAAGTGTAGGGAGAGCAGACAATGTCACATGGCAAGACAGTGAACAAGAGGTGGAGGTGGGGAGGTGCAATGCTCTTTCAAACAACCAGATCTCACATAAACTACCAGAGTAAGAACTCACTCATCACCAAGGGGATGGTACTAAGCAATTCATGAGGGATCTACCCCCATGAGGCATACACTTGTAACATTGGGGGTTACATTCCACATGAGATTTGGAGGGCACAGCATCTAAACTGTATCAACTTGTCCAAGAATGGCTACCTGTAAGAGGAAGAAGCTGGCCTCTGCAAAGATCTATGAAAACAGATTATAACCCAGTCACTTGAAGCAATCAATACTGTTCAAGACTGGGACCTCAGTATCCTATTGCTACTGTAAAACAAATTACCACAAACTCTATGGCTTAGAACAAGACAAATTTATTTCTTACAATCTGAAAGTAAGAATTCTAAAATGGGTCAACAGAGCTGTGCTCCTTCTGGAGGCTCTAGTGGAGAATCTGTCTCTTGCCTTTTCCATCTTCTAGAGGCTGCCCACTTCCTTGGCTTGTGGCCCCCTTCCATCCTTAAAGCAATAACCAGGCAAGTCTTTCTCACATCACATTACTCTGACATAAACTCTTGGCTTTCCTCTACCACATTTAATGACCCTTGTGATCACATTGGGCTCACCCAAATAATCCAAGATAATCTCTTAATGTTAAGGTCAGCTGATTAGCAAACATAATTCTATCTAGCACCTTCATTCCCACTTGCCATGTAATATAACCTATTCGCAGGTTCCAGGAAGTAGGAGTTAGACATCTTTGAAGAGTCCACTGCTCTGTCTACCAAACTACCCACCCAGAACATGCCAGGAAAGAGGTATGTTCTTCCCCAACTATGAAGGCTAATGTGGGGGATTCTGTCACTAGTTTGTCATGTCATATGGCTGCAACCATAAAGCTGGGAACCTGGCCCTGATCACTTCAGGAGAATAGCAAATACTTCCCTAATCGTGATCGTTAAAAGCCTCAAAGTCCAGAGGTGAAGTCGCTATCCCAAAATCTAACACCTCGCCCTATCAGGTTGCTGTGACCTGCCTCAGAATGTGAATGGCAACAGCAAGACTTAATTCCTGCTGCTGTCCTTGAGCACATCAATTTTCTCTGATGCAGGTTAATCCAGCAAGTGTGGTGCTATTATTTGCTCCATGGAAACCAACTACAGGTTAGTGCTTCAAGCAATCAATCACGGTCAAACACAATGCTTAGACCCTGCTCTATTAGATAACTTTGGTGAGGGTAAGCAGGTGCTTAACACTCTGAAAAAGTAAATTAAAAGTTTTGTTACAAAAGACAGTAATGCTGTGATGGCAAAGAGAACAACAACAGCAACAACAGAAAACAAACAAATAAACAACAACAACAAAAAAAACCCACCCTGCATCCAGAATCCATATTCACAGAACCCAGAGAGACAGAAGCAATAAGGCTGATTTTGCAATCGGCTGCAGCAAAAATGGGTTACGTCTAGCTGCTCCCATTGGGATGAAACAAAAAATTATCTTACTACCCTCATGGTACCTGGGCTTCCTATAACCCAGAATTAGTTACACAGGTAGCTGTTTCTAGAACCATGTTTGCATGTTGTATAACAGATTCTTTAAATTTAATAATATGCAGTCTATCCTGGATTTCCTTGTTCATCCTTGGGCACTTACATGGTCTCAGGATATTTAACTCCCTACAAGAATATGTTTGTATTTGCACACATTTTATTCTTCACAGGAGGCCGAAGGCCGAAGTTGCTTACAAACTAACTCTTATGTATCTTTTCTCCATATGAGGTTGAATCTTCTATTTTCCACAAATTGACCCAATGGGGATAGAACGCCTTGAATTCTTTCATGTCATTTCTCAATTAGAATAATTTGTGGATTCGATGTTCAAGTATGATGGTAAAGCGGCATGTACATGTAGTAAGAGTGGTTCATTTAATGGTTAGAGATACAAGAAGAAAGAACAATGGCCTTCAGGATTTAAGACTGTCAGAATTCAGACTACAGAGAACCAAGAGAGTGAAGGGTGTAAGTCTCAATCTGGGGGCAGTAGACGTATGTCCCAGCTCAAACTGTCAGGCAGAGAACAAATTCTTCCTTCCTCCACTTTTTGTTCTATTTGGGCTTTGAAAGGACTGGCTGATGCCCACCTACATGGAGAAGGGCAAATTGCTTTACTCAATTGACCAATTCAAATGCGAATTTTACCCAGGAACATCCTCACAAGCATACTTAGAAATAATGTTTCATAAAATATCTGGGCCCCTGTGGCACAGTCAAAGTGACACATCAAATTAACCATCACAGTGGCAATGCAATATTTTTAAATGAACAAAGAAGACAATAAATTATAATCATTAGAAATTTTAGTACTTCCTGATATAGTTCTTGTTATTTAACTTAAAACAAGTCAGGATCATAAGAGGCGCATAAATGCACTAAGTTAACAGGTGCTGAAGAATCAAAGATTCATAAGGTGAGGCAAAATGAAACTGCTATCTCAGTAGGATATATAAAAGATAAAGAATAATTCTTTATTCTTCATGTGGAACTCAGGCTAAGATCATTTTTAGTTATGATTCTTTTCTATTATAGTTAAGCTATTTTGTTTATTATCAATAAAGCAGTTTTTCTGTGTGTGTCTATGTGTCTATACAGAACAATGTTACATTAGAACTTTTCAGGCAATAAACTTTAGTTTTAAAATATGTTGGCCAGGTGCTATGGTTCACACCTATAATCCCAGCACTTTGGGAGGCCAAAGTGGGACAATCACTTAAGCCTATAGTTTGAAATCAGCCTGGGCAACAAAATGAAGGCCCCATCTCTACAAAAAATCAAAACATTAGCCAGACAAAGTGGCACACGCTTAGAGTCTCAGCTACTAGGAAGGCTGAGGCAGGACAATTGCTTGAGCCCAGGAGGTTGAGGCTATAGTGAGCTGTGTTTGTACCACTGCACTTAAGCCTGGGTGACAGAGCAAGATCCTCTCTCCAAATAAAATAAAATAAATTATAAAATTAAAAGCAACTATACATTAGAGCAAGGAACTAGGAGCAGGGTAGGACTTGACAGCCTGGGCTTGTCCTAATGACCCTGTTTCCCACTCTCACCAGACCAAGGCTCTGACCATTCCTTTTCTCCAAGAAAAAACTCCTGGCTCCTGAGCACGGCTACAAGACCTTCGGATTTGTTTTAACTGTAAACCTCATGTTTTGGTCCTTGAAGCTTGCTAAAGACACCTCAGGGATAGGACAAAGCATCCAAGCGCCAAGGCGCCAAGGCCAGGCCTTCACACCTAGGCCTCTTTTTCAGAGAAAATAAAGTGGGAGCCTGTCTAGACCATCTTTATCTTTTAATTGGGATCTGAGATATATTTTTCCAAGCTTAATGTTATTTACCTGAACATTTGTGTACAAATGGCCTTTAATACATATCCAGATAGATGACCTATCCAGATATGGCCTTTTATATATCCAGATAGATAGACAGACAGGGAGACAGACAGACAGACAGATAGATGGATATACAGATATAAAATAAGCATCCTGCTATAAAACTGCCATCACAATGTGGCATCATCACAACCTAGTAGGGCATTCCAGGGATAAGAAACTTGCGTGAGGCAGTGCCTATCCAGTTAGCCACCCTGCTGAGGATGTACCTCAATTAGGACTTCTGTGTGTGTGACATTGCCTTCTAAAGACATTCTAGCAGTGTGGTGTTTGGTGTATGGGGTGGGAAACACCAAAGACCTTCCCTATCAGAATAATTTGTAACCCTCCATGTGAGCACACACCGTATTCACCATTTTTGTATTGCTATAAAGAAATACCTGGGACTGAGCAATTTAGAAAAAAAGAAAAGAGGTTTAATTGACTTACAGTTCTGTAGGCTGTACAGAAAGCATAGCACCAGCATGTGCTTCTGGGGAGGTCTCAGGAAGCTTCCATCATGGCAGAAGGCAAATGGGGAGCAGGCACATCCCATGGTAGAGCGCAAGAGAGAGAGACAGTTGTCGGGGGAGGTGTCACACACTTTTACACGACCAGATCTCACGTGAACTCAGAGCGAGAGCTCACTTATCACCAAGGGGATGGCCCACGCCATTCATGAGGGATCCACCCCCACGATCCAAACATCTCCAACTAGGCCCCACCTCCGACAATAGGGATTACAATTCAATATGAGATTTGGGCGGGGACAAATATCCAAACTATATCACACACTTAGGAGGCTCTCCCATTATCACGTTGGGAACCTGCATTTAAATTAGAAGGTGAGAAGGAACATCTGGGGTTTGTACCTAAATCTCTTAAATTGGCATTGAGAGAAGGCTAGTAATACATCTATTATCTTGCCACTACCCAAGAGATGGTACTCAGGAAATTGAACACTAAGGCACCAAACTTCGAGGAAATGATCACTTCATGTAAATGAGGTTATCCCAACAGAAAGATAATTTACATCTCTGAACATCAAAGGACTCTGTGGGGTTCCAGTTATATTCCCACTGTGTAATACATGCTAACTCCTAGAGCGGAGGACCCATACTGGCAACAGCAGTGACCCGAGCCCTAGGGCCTGATGATCCGGCATCATGGATATTTGCTTGCTGTACTTTGAGGAAGAAGGTATCTGTGGTAGAACAAGATTCTGATTTATATCAAGCTATATTCCTAAGATCTCTCTCATTACTTATTCTTGGTCTCCTTTGGATCACCAGGTCCTCAACAAGAGGTGAAATTATTTGTAAAGAGACACTAAAGAGCTCACGTTACTTTTTGAGAGAAGTCACGTAAGGTACGTTTCTCACCTGGTTTCACCACTATGGGCAGTTCAATTTTACTGGCAAGAGAGAATTGTACTGCCCTAGAAAATTAGCGTTAGAAAAAGTATTCCCCCCACAGTTGTGTTTGCTGATTTTCTCAGAAACTGTCCTCTTACTGCCTAGAGAATATAAAATCAGAATGAACACAGTGGTTATTACCATGTAAATTCTTAGACAGAGCCAGGCTCATTAATTTCCAGGAGTACAACTAAAGCTACTGTGGTTGAAATACAGTAAAAATGAAAAATGCACAAATGAAGTCTGAAGGGCAAGTGGGATCCAGATGCTGTAAACCTGCAGACCAGGTTGGAGTTTACATTTATCCTGAGTGCTATGGGCAAGTATGGCAGAATTTCAGGTAAGAATGTGGCAGCAGAGTTAGGTTTTTAAAAGACCACTCTGGCTATGTACGCATTATGGGAGGAAAAGGGAACAAAGCATGACGATTGTCTAAGCAAAAAAGGATGGTGGTTTGGACTAGGGTAGTAGCAGTAGAGACGGACACATGTAGGTGGAGTCAGGCTATGGTTTAGAGGTAGAGTCTATCGAATTCTTAATGAACTGGATATGTGGAGTGACAGAAAGTAAGAAATAACAGGTGCTCCAACAATAAAGTAGAAGGTGGCACCAATTACTGAGATGATCAAGATCATGGAGAAATAAATTTGACCATATAAATCAAGAGTTCTACCAACTGCCACCCTGGAAATCAATTTCTATTATTCTTCAAGTAGGGGCATTCATGAGTCAATATAATTTTATTAATCAACATTGTATTAGTCCATTCTCACACTGCTATTAAGGAAATACCTGAGACGGGGTAATTTACAAAGAAAAGAGGTTTAATTGGCTCATGGTTCTGCAGGCTGTCCAGAAAGCATGGTGCATCTGCTTCTGGGGAGGCCTCAGGAACCCCCAATCATAATGGAAGGGAAAGGCAGAGCAGGCACGTCACATGGTGAAAGCAGGAGCAAGAGAGTGAGGCAGGAGGTGCCATATACTTTTAAATGACCAGATTTCATAAGAATTTACTCACTATCATGAGGACAGAACCAAGGGGGATGGTCCTAAACCATTCATGAGAACTCTACTCCATGATCCAATCACTTCCCACCAGGCCCTACCTCCAAGGGGATATTTCAACATGAGATTTGGGCAGGGACATATATCCGAACTATATAAACATATACCAAATATACCAAACACTGTATTTATTAGCATTCACAGACCCTTAATTTGTTGAGTCAAAATTGCACCCCTGTTTAGGTCATCTTTGAATATATACACTTGCTATTCTTCTGTTGGTCTTCTGTTTCCTAGCAAAGTTAATCTAATTCAGAACTTATTGATTAACTATCTTGCACCTAACACTAAATACTATGCTAAGTATTATGAGGAATAGTAATTTAGTAAATAAAACATGAATTCAGTTCTTGAACATGTTACATTTATGTTAGCAAGATAAAAACAAGCACTGATAATGCAACTGAATAAGAAAATCAAATGATACAGTATGAAATGCAACAGTTAATAATAGAGAAATCTGGGCCAGATGCAGTGGCTTATGCCTGTAATTCCAGTACTTTAGATGGCTGAGGTTGAAAGCTCACTTGAGGCCAGGAGTTCAAGACCAGCCTGGGCAGCATAACAAAACCCTGTCTCTACAAAGAATAAAAATGTTTAAAAAATTGGTTGGGCATGGCGGCACATGCTTGTAGTCCTAGCTACATGGGAGGCTGAGGTGGGAGGACCACTTAAGGCTAGGAATGTGGTGTTTCAGTGAGCCATGATTGTGCCACTGAACTCACCCTGGGTGACAGAGAGAGACTCTGTCTCTAAAATAATAATAGAGAAATCTGACCATCAGTGCCATAAGAGTTTGGACAAAAAGTTTAGACTATGAAGGCTGGATAAATCAGGGAAGATTTTTTTAGAAGAATAAATATATAGAACTCCAACAAAGATCTGTGTTCAAAATACAGGATAGAAATCAGCATGACTAAAGTTTTGTTGTCTGATGATATCAAAGATACTGGTCACTTCTACCAAAAAAAAGAATTTTAACTACACATTCCTTTGAGGCTTGAAGAAAATGTGGGAAACTGAGATATTCCTTTTTGTGTTTATCCACCTGAAAGTATTTTGTTATTTCAGAGATAACTGAGCCTGGAACTTATTTAGATGCATATGTTTTCTGTAAAATAGAATAATGTCAAGTGACCTCTTGAGTATGTTTGTATTAGTTTTATAATGTATCTGTTTACACGAATGATAATCTTGAAGCTCAAGGCTAGCTCATTTCCACAGTTTACTGCCCCTATTCATGCTACTCCCTTGGATTCACTTTGTCCCATACCCTAAACCTAGCACTGGGATAAGTTTAAAACTATATTCAACAGAATGAACATTAGAATGCTGTTCTTAAAACAGCATGGAGATGCAAAAAGGATTTAAAAGGCCATTGGGATAGTTGAATAATTTAAAAATAAAGCTTGGCAAAAGAAAATTGAAATTATTTTATTTATTAAAAAAAAGCATACACCCCTGTAGAAATCACAGACGAGGCCCCAACAGAGACTGGTGAGATGCTTCTGACCAAGGACCCATGAGGGTTGTGATTGCCCAGAGGTACAGAGGCTACCATTCTGAGGGCTCCAAAGATGGTCCCCATCTCTGTATGTTTCCCCTATAAATACTTTTTAAAAACTGAAAACAATGAAAAGAATACAAAAGAAAGCCAAACACCATTTTTGTAGTCAGGGAGTGCTGTGGACTGAATTGTGCCTCCCCTCACATAATTCATATGTTGAAGCCCTAACCCCCGATATGATTGTATTTGGAGATAGGGCTTTTAGAATTAAGGTTAAAATGAGGTTGGAAGGACAGTGTTCTAATCCAATAGGACTGGTGCCCTCGTAGGAGGAGGAAGAGAGAGATCTCTCTCTCTACATGCACACACTGAGGAAATTCCACGTGAGCCCATAGTGAGAAGGTGGCCATCTGCAAGCCAGGAAGAAAGCATGTCCTAGGCATCTAACCAGCTGGCACTTTGGTCTTAGACTTCCCAGCCTCCAGAACTGTGAGAAGTAAATTTCTGTCTTTTAACCACTAGTCTATCATATTTTGTTATGGAAACCCTAACAGGCTAATACAGGTTTTGATGCCAAGAAACAGAATGCTGCTATAACAAATACCTAAAAATGTTGAAGCAGCTTTGGAACTGAGTAATGCATAGGGGCTAGAAGAGTGTTGAGGTCCATGCTAGAAATACAGACATTAAAAGCAATTTCTGGTGAGGTTTCACATGGAAATAGAGAGTTGGAAAGAAAGCTTCAATCTTCTCAGTGAAAAGGTAAATACACATAAAGAGAATGTTGGCAGAAATATAGATGTTAATAGCTATTCTGGTGAGGTCTCAAATGAAAATGAGGAACATTCTATTGGAAACTAAAGAAAAAGTTACGCTTGTTACATAGTGGCAAGGAACTTGGCTGAATTGTGATCATATTCTAGTGTTTTGTGGAAGATAGAACTTGAAAGCAATGAAACTGGAGAGTTAACTGAGAGTATTTCTAAGCAGAGTGTTGAAGAAGTGGGTTTGTTCCTCCTCGCTGTTTTTAGGAATATGTGAAAGGAGAGAGGTTAATTGAAGAAGAGATTGTTGAGGGAAAAAAAAAAAAAAAAACAGGACTTGAATATTAGGAAAATTCTCAGTCTACCCATATTGCAAAAAATGAGAAAGCATGCTCTGAAGAGAACATCAAAGTGTAGCCGGATTATCACCTCATAAAGAGCTAATGAGATCATATGAGTAAAAATATTTTCATTCTTAACTGAAGGGAACAGAGACTGAACAAAATGAAGGAAAGCTATTGAACTTCTCAGATTTGACCAGACAACAGAGCTATTTGGCTGCACACATATCCTATTCTTAAAGAAGAGGGAAAAATGACCCTGCAGGCAATCCAGAAGTCATCAGAGCCACCACCTTGGTTTCTAAAGGTCAGATCATCTCCACTTGAAGTCTTGGAGGTGAGACCTCCAACTAGAGCCATGGGGGTGATGCTGTCATCCCACTGGGTCTGAAGGACAGAGCATCAAACCAAAGAGAATTGTTCTTGAGCCTTTAGACCTAACGGAATTTGCCTCACTAAGTTTTTGGACTTGCTTGGGACGTATGACCTCTTCCTTCTTTTCTATTTCTCTTTTTTGAAATGGAAATGTTTACCCCATTCCTGTATTACTATTGTATTTTGGAAGCACATAACTTATCTGACTTGCCGAGGTTCACAGCTGGAGAGGAATTTTGCCTCAGGATGAATCACAGCTGGAGTCTTATCCATATCTGATTTGTTTATCCATATCTGATTTCATTTAGATGAGACTTTGGACTTCACATGTTGGACTTTTGTGGGCTATCAAGTTAAAATATATATATTTTGCAAGTGAGAAGGAAGTAAACTGTGGGGCCATGGGAATACACTATGATCTAAATTGTGTTCCCCCACAACGTTGGTGTTCCTACCATCAACGGTGGATTGGATAAAGAAAATATGATATATACACACCATGGAATACTATGTAGTTATAAAAAAAAAAAACAAAATCATATCCTTTGCACAACATGGATGCAGCTGGAGGTCATTATCTTAAGCAATCACCAATAAAGCCCTAATCACCAATAAAACTTTGGAGATGGGGCTTTTTTCAGGAGGTAATTAATGCGGTTATAAGGCTAAGGCCCTAATCTAAACAGGAGTCGTGGCATTATAAAGATAGGGAGAGAGGTGGGTACATCTCTCCACATGTACCCACCAAGGAAAGGTCATATGAGAACATAGCAAGAAGGTGGTTGTCTGCAGGAAGAAAGTGCTCACCTAGAACTGAATCAGTTAGCACCTTGATCTTAGACTTCCTGCCTCCAGAATTGTGAGCAATAAATTTCTGTTATTTAAGTCATAGTATTTTGTGACAGTCCTAGGACTCATTCAATGAGCAATACGAGAGTATCACTGAGTTCTCAGCTTGGTTCCAGGTGCCTGATTTATACATGTTGGTCTTCAGGCAGAAAAAGAACACAAGAATAGATATTGCTGCCTCAAACTGTAAAAATGTTAGAAGTAAACCTAGATATCAAATTGGCAAAGAATTTAAGGCTAAGTCCTCAAAAGCAGTTGCAACAAAAGTAAAAACTGACAAATGGGACATAACTAAATTAAAGAGCTTCTGCACAGCAAAAGAAACTATCCACAGAGTGAACAGATGATAGACAGAATGGGAGAAAATACCTGCACACTATGCTTCTGACAAAGGTATAATACCCATAATCTATACGGAGCTTACATCAATGAGCAAAAACAACCCCATTGAAAAGTGGGTAAAGGATGTGAACAGGCACTTCTCAAAAGAAGTCATACAAGCAGACAACAAACATATGAAAAAATGTTCATCACAACTAATCATCAGAGAATGCAACTCAAAACCACAATGAGATACCATGTCACACCTGTCAGAATGGCCATTACTATAAAGCCCAAAAATAAAAGATGTGGGTGGGGCTGCAGAAAACAAAGGAATAACTATACGCTGTTTATGGGGATTTAAATTACTTCAGCCACTATAGAAAGCAGTTTGGATATCTCTTAAAGAACTAAAAGTAGAACTACCATTCAACCCAGCAATCCCATTCTGAGTATATACCCAAAGGGAAATAAATTGTTCTACCAAAAAGGCATATACACTTGTATGTTCACTCCGGCATTATTCACAATAACAAAGACATGAAATCAATCTAGATGTCCATCAACGGTGGATTGGATAAAGAAAATGTGATATATACACACCATGGAATACTATGCAGCTATTAAAAAAAAACAAAATCATATCCTTTGCACAACATGGATGCAGCTGGGGGCCATTATCTTAAGCAAATTCATGCAGAAACAGAAAATCAAAAACTACATGTTCTCACTTATAAGTGGGAAATAAATATTAAGTACACAGCGCCGGGCATGGTGACTTATGCCTGTAATCGTAGCACTTAGAGAGGCCAAGGTGGGTGGGTCACTTGAGGCCAGGAATTCAAGACCAGCCTGGCCAACATGGATAAACCCTGTCTCTACTTAAAAATACAAAAATTAGCCTGGCATGGTGTTATACACCTATAGTCCCAGCTACTTAGGAGGCTGAGGCATGAGAATTGCTTGAGCCTGGGAAGCAGAGGTTACAGTGAGCACTCCAGTCCAGGTGACAGAGCAAGACTTTGTCTCAAAAAAAAGCGGGGGATACACGTGAACATAAAAATGGGAATAATGGACACTGGAGACTATAAGATAGGGGAGGGAGGGAGCGCAGCAAGGGATGAAAAATTGCTTACTAGGTACTATGCTCTCTACCTGGGTGATGGGTCACACAATATACCCTCATAACAAACCTGCACACGTACTCCCTGAATATAAAAGTTGAAAAAAATAAAAACAGACACTGTTGGTGCTCAGAGAAGTCTCCCCAGTTATTTCAGAGAGGAAGGATGGGGAAAATAAGACAGTGTAGAGTAATTTACTACAGGTGACTCATCAATTCACAAACTGAAGCTTGAAACACTGAGCCAGGCCAGTTAAGAATATGGTTGAGGTCAGATACTGAGGGAAGTGAGTGCTATGGGGGGGCAGATGGAGGAATTTTCTCTATATGTGATGTGATGATGATGGCATCTATATGGAAGCAGAATAGTTACCTTCCAAGGTTGTTCATGAACCAAAATATTTTGAGAGTCTTGGTCCTTTCCCCAGAAACTAACTTTTCCTCCATTATATGAAAATTTCCAAAAGACTGTGAAAACCTGGCTTCCCAAAATGTTCAAATGAAGAAATGAGCCAAGAGCAAAACCTCTGCATTATCAAAAACTTTAAATTTTATGAAAAAAGTTATCTATGGAAAGCAGTGTATGTACAGACAAAAGAATTCTTAAAAGGCATTTGATGGGCACAAATGATTAAACAATTGGACCACAGCTAAAAGAGCCTGTAACTCACTGCAGAAAACACTGGTCTCCTTTGCAGAGGTTTGACTTTATTCCACTGTTCCTTATGGAGGGGTGAATGGGAAAGATGAAGTTGAGAGGTAAATTCTCTGTAATTTGTAAATTTCATCTATTTGATGGAGAGAGAGAGAAAAAAAAGCTACTCCTTTACCCTCTGAAGGGAAAGGCATCCCAGCATTTAAGAGTATCACATAGGCCGGGCGCGGTGGCTCACGCCTGTAATCCCAGCACTTTGGGAGGCCGAGGTGGGCAGATCACGAGGTCAGGAGATCGAGACCATCCTGGCGAACACGGTGAAATCCCATCTCTACTAAAAATACAAAAAAATTCGCCGGGCGTGGTGGCGGACACCTGTAGTCCCAGCTTCTCAGGAGGCTGAGCCAGGAGAATGTCGTGAACCCGCGAAGCGGCGGAGCTTGCAGTGAGTGGAGATCGGGCCACTGCACTCCAGCCTGGGTGAGAGTGAGACTCTGTCTCAAAAAACAAAACAAAACAAAACAAAACGGGGTATCACATAATACTCCAAAGCAGCAACCCATTTACAGAGGAAACATGGGTGAAAACAACATAGACTAGAATTGGGCTTCCAAATGTTATAAACAGTGAAAGGAATAAAAATTAAATTATGATAGGAAAAAATTCTCTGATGCTTTGTCTGTGAAAAATAAAAACAAACACTCTTTACGAAGTCTGAACATCTTATGAAGGCTACATTTTTTTTAGCCTCAGGCATTAATTATGGTTGCGCCACTGATGGGGTCCAATTCAGCTCGCTTCATCCTGAGAGATGGAGAGCAACCACAAGTTTACAAAATAATTAATTATCTCCATGTTATTGTACAACAGGGTAAACAGTGAACTGAAACCTTGTGCCACAATAAATAAGCTAGTCAAGCCTGAAATGTGGGTCTATTTCTTCACTCACCATCTCTGTCTTACATTCTTCCAAAGGGCTGAGCTTCAAGATCGTTGAGTACTAAACCTCCAGAAACTATTTTTATTTTTTTCTACCACTTATTTTTTTTTTAAGGAGAGAGATTGGAGGCTGGTTCCTAATCATTCTGTGAGGTTATTGTTGGTTTCTGTAGAATTTCAGGAAACTATGATGTTTTTAGCAAGACTTTGTCATTGATCCGTAGCTGTGCCAGTTGTCACAATCTCTTCATCATTATTGATATTAAGTAATATCAACAAGTACCACTCTTACCTGGAAGGTCATTGATGTGAGCTGCTCAGTCTCTGGAGGGTAAGATGAGGGAGGAGAACACAGCCCCACCAGCCCTGGAGACACATCCGTATTACTTTGCGAGGGCTGCTGTGACAGAGTACCACAAACTGGGTAGTTTAAACAACAGAAATTTATTGCCTTTCAGTTCTGTGAGCTGAAGTCCAAGATCAAGATGTCAACAGGACTGGTTCCTTCTCAGAGCTGTGAGGGAAGGATCTGTTCCAAACCCCTGTCTTTGGCTTGTAGATGGCCATCTTTTCCCAATGTTTCTTCACCCTGTCTTCCTTCTATATGTGTTTCTTTCTCTACACATCATGTTCTTTTTCTAAGAACACCAGTCATATTGGATTAGGAGCCAACCCTATTTTAATATGACCTCATCTTGACTAATTACATCCACAAAGGCCCTGTTTCCAAATAAGGTTATATTCTGAAGTACTGGGTGGTCTGCGGCCATACCACCCCACACACACCCGATCTCATCTGAAGTACTGGGTGTTAGGACATCAATATATGAATTTGGGAGGTGGGGGAAGGGGGACACAATTCAGCCCACAACAACATCCATGGCATAATACTTGTCCCGGCAGGTGGGCAGGTGGCCAGCCCTTACTTTCTCAAACTATCCATTTGGAGCAGGTCCCTTTTTTTTTTTTTTTTTTTTTTTTTTTGAAACAGAGTCTCTCTCTGTTGCCCAGGCTGGAATGCAGTGGTGCGATCTTGGCTCACTGCAAGCTCCACCTCCCAGGTTCACGCCATTCTCCTGCCTCAGCCTCCTGAGTAGCTGAGACTACAGGCACCTGCCACAACGCCTGGCTAATGTTTTTTTTTTTATGTATTTTTCGTAGAGACAGGGTTTCACTGTGTTAGTCAGGATGGTCTCGACCTCCTGACCTCGTGATCCACACACCTTGGCCTCCCAAAGTGCTGGGATTACAGGCGTGAGCCACTGTGCCCAGCCTGGAGCAGGAACTTTTTATCTATCACCTTATTTAATCATCATATCCCTCTTAGTCTGCTAGGGCTGCCATAAGAAAATACCATAGAACAGGTGGCTGATACAACAACAATTTATTTTCTCACATTCTGGAGGCTAGAAAGTTCCAGATCAAGGTCCTGCGGGGTTTGGTTTCTGGTGAGGACTCTCTTCCTGGCTTACAGGAAACCACCATCCCATTGTGTGCTCACATGACCTCTTCTTTGACTGATCTCTGACAGAAAGGGAATTCTGGTGTCTCTTCCTCTTCTCATAAGGGCGCTAGCTCTATGGGATTAGAGATCCACCCTTTTGACCTCATTTAACCTTTATCACCTCCTCACAGGCCCTATCTCCAAATGGGGATAACATTGGGGGTTAGGGCTTCAACGTATGAAGTTGAGGAGAACATGATTCAGTCTACAGTAATCCCCAATGAGAGACATCATCATTGTCATTTATAGGAAGCTGAGACACAGAAAGGTTAACCTTCAGATTCCACAGCTAGAATTAGTGTAAAATGCAGGTGTATTTGACTCCTAAAACCCATTTCTCCATCCACTATTCTGAATGTCTCAAACTGGGACCTAAAATGGGGAGGTCTGCACATGACCTGAAATTACTTCCATTACTGGGGGAAGGGAGGATTGAGCAATTTCCTATTTCTATTAAAGTGAATTATACAAACTTGTCATTCTAGGGATGAAAGGTCATCCTAGAATTGCCTATGGGCGATTTCATACAGTTCAACCTAGAATGAGAAATAGGAAATTCAGAAGGGCCTTGCAGGGCTTTCTGACCATGCATCCTTGTCACATGCCCCACTGCACAACTTTCCCAGCTCCTCGATATCACATGGATCTGGAAAGCAGGGAGACCGGACTATGGAGCCAGCCCTCCAGGGTTAGAACTGAGTTTGAATCTCAGCTTGACTACTTACTAGGATCTAAGGTAACATGTTTAATCTCTCTGTGCTCAGTTTCCTCATCTGGAAACAGAAATTATAATACTCCTCCCTCATATGATCGTAGTGAGGACTGAAAGAGTTAATGCATATAAGGAGTGTTTGGGCAGGATCTGGCACACAGCAAATGCTTTATAAGTGTTAGTTGTTATCATCATGATTATTCTTGTCTGAATTATAAGGAAGAGAAAAAGTATGTATCTTAAGAATAGAGGGTTTTAAAAATGTTCCCAAGTTCCTTAACCAACCTGAGCCACCTGTAAATTAAGTACTACGGGATTTCCAGCTCTGACATGTATTCAGGGGTCCTAGAAACTGACATCAGTTTAATACAAACTATTCTAAAATGTCTTGTGCCCTTGACAGGGAGGTCCAAGTACTGGATACTTGCAATGCAATCCAGCAGTGGCCCTGTCTTTCTTACAAAAAGGCCCCAGTCACATGATGATGAGGCTAGATCTATTCCTGTCCTCCTTCTCTTCCTCATATTTCCTTCTTCTTCAAGGTCTAAACGTTTATTGAACTGATACTCATGAATGAGTTACTCGACTAGGCTTGCAGGACAAACTTGGCAGGCTTTAGATCTATTTGTTCCTTTCCATCCCCCAAAATCAAATGGCTGCTCCAGGAAAATGTTCCCCTTGTGGCAGGGTCCGGGAGAAAAGAGAGAGGAAAAATTAAAACGACTGAAGGCCCATGTGCTCCAGGAATGTATCCTGGAGATGGGAGTGGAGGGCAGTGGGAGAACTTGGTAAGGTTAAAATTTTTAAAGTTTCAGGTCCTGTATCTTGACATCCCGAGTATAAATGCGGGTACCAGACATAGCACAAACGTATTCAAAGCCCAGTTACATATACCAAACCAAACGCGGGCTCTTGAAGGGTGATGAGGTAGGGATGAAATACAGGATCGCCTGAGATCTTCCTCTCTTAGGGACCTGCTTGGCTCCAGCTGATTCAGTCGAGGAGGAAAAACCTCCCACTTGCTCCTCTCGGGCTCCCTGCATGGAGAGAGGAGACACACTCCTGCCACACAGTTGCAAGAAGTCGCCACTTCCCCCTCCAGCCGACTGAAAGTTCGGGCGATGTCTGGGCCGTCATTTGAAGGCGTTTCCTTTTCTTTAAGAACAAAGGTTGGAGGCTGAGCCTTGCCGCGCGGGTGCAGGAAAGTACACGGCGTGTATCGAGAGAAAAAAAATACACACACGCAATGACCCACGAGAAAGGGAAAGGGGAAAACACCAACTCCCCGGGTGCTGGGCTTTTCGACTTTTCCTTTAAAAGAAAAAAGTTTTCAAGCCGTAGGTTCCAAGAACAGGCAGGAGGGGGGAGAAGCGGGGGGGGAGGGGGTTTGCAGAAAAGGCGCCTGGTCGGTTATGAGTCACAAGTGAGTTATAAAAGGGTCGCACGTTCGCAGGCGCGGGCTTCCTGTGCGCAGCCGAGCCCGGGCCCAGAGCCGCCTGCAGCCTTGGGAATGGAGCGGATCGCAGAGCCCAAGCCGCCCGCAGAGCAAGCGCGGGGAACCAAGGAGACGCTCCTGGCACTGCAGGTACGCCGACTTCAGTCTCGCGCTCCCGCCCGCCTTTCCTCTCTTCAACGTGGCAGGGACGCCGGGGGACCTCGGTGCGAGGGTCACTGCCGGGTGGACTGGCGGGGTAAGGCGGGGGCAGCGCGCACGTGGCCGTAGAGCCGGGCTCGGTCCCGCGCGCGTCTGCGGGTGCCCCCTGGGGACTCAGAGGTGTCGCCTCGCCCGGGACCAGAGATTGCGCTGGAAGGATTCCCCCGGGCAGAGGCGGGGAAGGAGGGGTGTTCGAAACCTAATACTTGAGCTTCTTTGCAAAGTTTCCTTGGATGGTTGGGGAGGTACCTGTATAATGGCCCTGGACCAACTTCCCTGTTGAAGCCGCCAAAGAAGTGTGTAAAACACACTACAGGGGCAGTGTGGAAAAAAAGACTGCCTTCAAAACTTGTATCTTTTCTATTTTGAAAAATAACTGCAAATCTATTTTAATTTTACAAAGTTAGACTCATAGCATTTTAAATATCAATGTCTTCATTTAACAGAAGTGAAGATGGAGCAAACGCTCAATCAGCGTCTGTATTATTCGCTCCTGTTGTGCCAGGGTGCGTTTTTGCTGAGCGGTTGCCTTTACTCTCACAAAACCCCGTTGGTGTCTGTCCTCCACATTTTATGAGGGAGAGCTGGATCTTTTGAAGTTTGTATCATCTAAAGCAGGTATATTGAGATGACTATGGATAGAAGTTTACCTGAAAATACTGAAGTTGACAGCTGACAAAGATATAAGAATCCAAAGTATGCTAAAAATTAAGGAGCTGGGGCCGAGAAATGAAGTTACTTCACCAGCATCACACAGCAGATCCAGGACCCTGTGTGATTTGAAAAGGCCAAGGTATCTAATGATGCTCATAATTTAGTTTACATTTTGTGTCAAACAGATGAGGTCAAGTGGACATTATGTGTATATTCCAAAGCCAAAATTACTGCTTGTAATCTCCATTCATCTCTCTGAAGAAGTAGTGCCTCTTTTATATGGCTTTAACATAATGTATAATCGAAGTGAATTAGGGCAGCCAAAGTTTTAATCACAGGACTGATCTTTTAAAAACGGGTATATGTAAAGTTAATTGCTTATCTATGTGAACAGTAATATATGCTATAAAAAGTTTTCAAGGCAACTTCCTGCCTGTGGTTTAATTTGATAGTCACAATGATAGGAAATTGGCAGGGTTAGGTGGTGGTATCCACATTTTGCCCATGAGGACTTGTGGCTCAGATAATTTGAGTTTTTTCTAGTAAGGTCACTAGGTCCCTAGTGCACAGCCTGCTTTTAGGTACGGATGTGGGATGGGGGTGTCGGCAGACCACAGGTTTTTGACTCTCAGTTTGGGCTCATTTCCATGACTCCTTGCTGCCTCCCTGATTTCTGTCAAATGACCAAAGCACATTTACTAATTACTTCTGCCGCAAGGACTACTCCTTATTAGGCTGTGACAAGCAAGTTTCCTCACATAGCGGGTCAGCTCACTCTGGCCACAGGACCCAGCTTCCTAACCACACACATTAAGAAAGAGAAAAATTAGCACTGTCTGAAACCTACAACCACTTCAAGGGGGAAGAGTGGTGTTTGCACAAATATCTACTCTTGTTTTAACCTAATCATGTGTAAAAAGTGTAATTCACTGTCTTTACCAAAAAAAAAAGTCATCACAGTCTGCCTGTGCTGGACGCTATGCTAGAGGCTGGAGAGACAAAAGTGAGCAGGATAGGCACCACCCTACCCTTACAAACCCAAAAAGTTAGAGGAAAGGCTATCAGGATGTTACTATGCAATCTGATAGCATTTCAATTTTGGTAACATAAACACTTGAACTAATTAGAATGTGCTACAAATTTTGCCATTCTTTACTTTCCATGTGCCAACATGGAACATTTGTAACCTTCATCTTTCAATACCTCATCTTAACAGTCTTCTATAAATCAAAAAATCTACCCCAAAAAGCCCTAGGTTTTAACTTTTGAAAAGTTTTTTTATTTATCAGCTTTTCATGTCATGACTAAGATCTGCCATTCAATTTAAAGGAATTCTTTCATTTTAGAGTAACAGTTATTAAAATCCTTTATTCCTACCTCCTTGAGAATCTAACGGAAATTTTATATCTTCTTCCCGGAAAATTTTTTTTAATGTGCATCCTCACACACCATTTTGCATTCGGCGTCAGCAGGCTAGAGGCTTCCTTGAACCTCAGTCATGACCCTCTTTGGGGGTCCACTTTCATAATCAGTATTCTAAACGTAGTAGGCATAAATAGCTTGAATAGAGGAAAGTGGTATGTAGACTCTTGGCCTTCACTTGGACTGAGCATCTCTATCCTTAACCAGTTGGTGTCTCCATTTTTGTTAGTCATTGGCTACTGCTTAGCTGAAGCTATTGATTTTAATAGCCTTATTGTTTTGGTATGAGGCTGCCACTCTGCAGAAGCCTAATATTGGTGAAGGAACACCAGTCTAAGAACCGTAGTTTGTTTCTAGTATCAACTCTGCAGATTTCTGTGCCTCATTTTTCTCATCTCTAAGATGGGTAGCCGATGGGTGGCCGGGACTGAATCATTTCTAAAATCCTTTAAACTGATGAAATTCTGTGATTCCAGTGTAACTACCAAGTTCACTTTCATATACCTCCTGAGACACAGCTGGTCTTTAGTAAATTTAGATCCTCTATGTCCAAAGAAAGTCAAAGTAAGTACCACCATAATTCACTATAGAATGTATTTTTGTCTTTCACTAATCTTACTGGACTCAAAACTGTTACATGTTTCCTTAAATTAGATAGAATAAAACAATTGTGAAACACTACTTTTCAAGGAAAATGTTACAATTTTAAAAGCCTCTTTTTATCCCACCTCTCAGTAGCTACAACTTTCATGTATGAGTTTCATATATATATATGAAAAAATTTTTCTTATCTCAGGCTCTTAAGGAAATGCAATGCTTTTAATATGATCACTGCTGTGTAATTCTCATCTGCCCTGAAACACTTAAGTTCTGTCCATCAATCAATGTCTTTGGGCTTACAATATTCAGAGCCTTAAGCAAAACCAGCGCAAAAGCACATCTGTCCTCAAATAAGCACATCATATGTCTGAGCAGTTCAGCACCCTCACTCAAAGTCCACGGCTCTCAGCAATGTGGAAGAACATGTGATTCCTAAAATCACCACCCTTACACACAGTGACACACTCACCAGAAAGTGAGGCTTAACATGGCTTAAGTTGCTGTAGTTTAAAACAGATTGTGAATATCTGTGCTAATTCTGAGAAACAATTAGCAGAGATATTAATCAATTAGCACAGATCACTAATATCTGTGCTAATTGTTAGGACAGATTAGCACAGATATGGCTACCTTGTGTGAGTAGATAGGGTTAAGGCACTGGCAGAAGGAAAGATTAGTGAAGAATATCAAATAGGTGATTTAATGAAATTGTGAGGCTGAAGTTGTGAGGCTGAAGTTTGGATAAGGTGAAACAATGCCCTACAATGACATTTATGCCAGTTCTCCATAAACGAGTGTTCTACACAAATAATAAGTTCCTGGCTGTCTTAACAAAATGCTATGGTCCTTTGTATGCTCACACAAATAAGGGTTCCAAGCATGGGAAACAGGTGTCAGATTGCCCAGGTGGGCAACCCAGCCGCATGCTCCTTAGCCACTGATTAACCTTGTGCAAGTTACTTCACCTGCCTGCGCCTCAAGGCCCCCCATGTTTCAATGGGGAGGGTGTGAATACTCATTCCTAAGGTTGTGAGGAGGAATAACTGAGTTAGTATACATCAAACACTTAGGTGCTTGGCACAGAGGGAGCCCTGTGTGTTTGCTATTATTTTGTTTCAGTGGATGATCTTGTGTATTATAAGAAATCAATTTGGAAGGTGAGATACAAATGCAGTCTGAGAAAGTAAAGACATTTTAAAGACATTTTACTGTGTCACGAATTTTCAGAGATCACAATGACACGGTAAAAGTTGTTTGGTTTTAGAATTTTGTTTCAGAATGCATATCCTTCTCCTTAACCAAACGAAAACTACTAAAATACTTCTGAAAACTATTTCCAAGAAAACATTTTGGTGTATCTTTTAGCAGTTACTTTACAACTTAAAATTAGGATAAACCAAAGAATTATTTTAACTTGGCTTTTACCTGCTTGTAGATAACCTCTAATTTATATAACGGTTCAATTATACAGTGGTAAATGTATCTGGGCTTGTACTTTTAAAATAGCAAGTGTAACATGTGATCGATGTAGGGTACTTATAAAGTACTCACTAAGCACTGATGACTGATGTCATTAGTATCACGGCCATCATTCACTGAACCCTGATTATGAGGCTGGCACCCAACTAAATGTTTTGCATTGTCACTTCATCTTCACAAGACTTTCTGAGTAGGTTATACCTTTATCTCCATTTTCAGGGAAACAACTAAAACTTAAAGAGGTTTATTAACTTGCCAAATACCACACAGCTAGTAACACTTGTGGGGTATGGAATGGAACCCAGGCAAGCTGAAAACAACAGAACAATGAACACTCCTGCTTTTCAATTAGATTTGCTAATCATTAATATTTGCCACATTGGCTTATCTTTCTGTGTCCCTACCCATCTCTCTCTCTATATCTATATGCAAATCTGGCATCTAACTTCTAGATGTTTCAGCACGGATCTCCTAAGAACAAGGACATGGTTCTATGCAATGAAAACATATGATTATAGCATCCAAGAGTGGTTTTTAAAATCCGGGATGAAACTTAGTTTTTACCCACAAGTCCAGATGATGATTTCTACCAGTATTCTCCAGCTTTACTTTATACTTGACAGACTGAGATCCAAGCCTGGAATCTTCTAAAAAGGGTCCACTGCCAATCTGGAATGCCAACAAATCTTATTAATATATCCCCACATTTGTAAGCTTCTACTAAATTCTCCAAGAACCTGCATATCGGTTAAGTCCTGAAATGCTCCAGTGCCAAATAAAAGCCTACTGTGCAGAAAGAAATGCCTTTGGAAACTCTCAAACATTTATTCAAAAGTATGTAGTGAGTATCTGTCAGCTGTATATCCAGCACTGAGGGATATATATCAGTCTCTGCCATCACATACACCTCAGCACTAAGAAGAGACGCATGAAATAATTACCATCCAGTGTGATAAGTGCTCTGACAGAGGATGGAGAGAGGACTAGCCACCTTGGGGAAGATAGACAAGCAGGGACCCATCAGGAGATGAGGAGAAACCAGCCTCCAGGAGTGTGCTATCTGAGAGTACAAGATAAGGAAGGCAAAGAGGACAGGTCCATACTTGAACAACTTGAAGTAGGTATATCTAGTGCCTAAGAGTGTGTATGGTGACATCTTGTGGAGCAGCGATCATGACCCTCATTTGGTTTGTTAAAGAATTGGGTCAAATGCCATGGGAATGTAACATGTAAATGGTCTTTGCCTTGTAACACAGGGTATCCCATCCATTAAGAGTGAATTTTTAAAAAGGCAAAACCAAACCTTTTGTTTACAGAATTTGCTCTATTTGCCTTAAATAGTTTTTAGCACACAAATTCTTCCTTGCTTGGGGCCATTATGGTGTGTGGAAGCAGAAAAAGATAAACTGCAGCTTACAGAAATAGAAAAGCAATTTTGTCCGATGATACAGACATATGGATATAAACAACAAACAGGTAACACATAATAAGTTCCAAATGAGGCATTTTGTTGAAATTCAGTGTTAAGCATAAACAGTGAACTCAAATGCACAAAGGAGGCCTCAAGGAAGAGTGACAAAATACTCCAGAGCAGATAACAGCCACCCTATTTTCTGTTCCCTGGAGTGGGGAGAAAAGACATCAAAATCGAATTCTAAATTTTAAAAAGTATTAAATTTCTCTTATGGAAATATGATATTAAGAAGTTTGTTAGACAAATGGAAAACGTTTTGTGGAAACAAGAAATAAGAAAGAATGGCCATCACTTAAAGCAACAGAATACATCTCTCCCACTAGCTCTCCCCTCCCTACCCACAGCTTTATTCACATTTGTTCTATAACATTTCAGCACAGTTCAGACCTGCCGCTGAGCCAGTGTGAGGTCAGGGTGTTGAGGAAGCGAGTCCCCGCAGTCAGACTCCAGCTGGCTGTCATCCTGCTTCTGCTTATTCCACAGAATCAGTCTGGTGGGGAAGAGGAAATTCCTAACCTTTTTTTTTTTTTTTTTTTTAACACATCTTCATCAGAAAAGTGACAGCACTAATTACTGTCCATAATAAAACTACTGGGAAGGTAACTTAGCTTGCAAATAAGTTCCACAAAGTCATTTCAGTAAAAGCTTCCTGGTTCTAAAATTGGGAAAAGCAGGATAATCCTCTAAGGCTGCCATTCTTTCTCTTTTGTGCATTTACAACTAAACAGTCACTGATATACATTTCCACAGTGACTCTGCAATATCCACACTGACTTTCTTCTAAGACACTTCAAAAATCCATCACACCTTTATGTGTTAAATATCACTATTGGCATATATCTTTAAAAACATTTATTTTCTTAGTTCTCAAAATACAGAAAAGAATGTTATGCTATTTTGTGTGCAAACTGCTATTTTCAATAAGGAGCTCTTAATTGAGAAATAGTTGCTATTTTCAATAAAGAACTCTCAATTAGAAATATCAAGAAGTGATGTTAAGTTTTATGGAAGTAAATAAAATATCATGACATGAAAAGTTTATAATTTTCCCGTAGCAATGGCTTATTCAGGGAATTTTTCTTATATCTAAAGTTAATGATCTGAAAAGTGGTAATCTTATCATTCACCAAGATTTCAGGATGTAAGTTATTCCTACAGAACAATCCACTTTTACCTTTAAAGATGAGTTTGTGTGCTTCAGAAGATGTGACCCCAGTTGGCCACCATCTCAATCAGTAGTAAGTCACACCATCAATCCCCTATTAATGATGGAACTCATGTGAAGTTAAGAGGAAACATAATACTCTTTACCTCATTCCCTGGTAGCAGAGAAGTTGACTCATCTTTAACGTCAGTTACTGAGATGTAACGCAGAATCATATTCTACAGAAAATATGTGATAAACTTTACACAAATAAATACACTTTAGAAAGGCAGTCATTTGGATTCTTTTTGTCAGAGAACACTGCAAGTCTTCAAGAATCTCTGAGAAATTAAACACTTTATATGACATTTTATAGCATGTAGAGAGGTTGAAACTCAGAGAACTAAAACTCAGATGATAGTCTACATACTTAATTTGTTGCTGCTTTATGCTGTACATGAAAAGTGTGAGCTTAAATTATAAATAAAAAACTACTGAACTATCAAACTATTTGGAGTACATCCTTATCTTTCCTCTAAATTACTTTTTTCCCATTAACATCTACCTATCCCAGGTCCTCTCTCCTCAGCCCTTGATCTCTGCTTTCAAAGATGACTAACTAACCTAATAAACACATCTAAGGCGATGTGTCAACTTCAACCCAACCCTCTTTCCCCAGATAACTGTCTGCATTTCAAGAACCTACCAGAGACCTTACCTGTCACCTTGGCTCTCCCACCCAATGGAGATGGCTCTAATGGTAAGGAATTCTGTCTTAAGTAACAGGGAGGGGAAACACTCTGACAGATGCAGAGTTTTCATAGAGGCAGGTTGTTGGTGCATCATGTGGGCAGCCACTTGCAACTTTTGACCCTGCCTCAAAAGGTAACCAAGAAATCGTTGTTATTCTAAAGATTATGACAAATCCAAAGTTTCACAGAATCCTGATTTTTATATACTTGCATTAATCACTGCTTATTTCCATGACATAAACCCAAACTGCAGCTGCAGAATATAGAGAATCAGAATAAATTCTGATAGAAAAGCCAGATACTGCTTCCACATATGCAAGTATATGCTAATTGCTTTTAGCAAATGGATGCAAATAGGAATCAACATTATTCCATCTTAATGATTATGTTTTTGATTGGTACACATAAATGTTAGTGGGAAAATATTTAGAGGAAGTTTAGACCTAAACTAAATCACTTCAATTTTCAACAACATAATTACATTTCACCTACTAAAATGGCTTTGGACCTAGAATTTGTATTGCTACATCAATATAAGATGACTTTCGGTAAAAATAGATGTACATTTGATTTGTAACAACAAATTGGTAGTTTTAAATTATTTGTATATTTCAGGGTAAATAAATTTAGAGCTATCCCACAGTCGCTTTGGTTCTGAAATTTGACCGCTGTAACTTTTTTTTAAAGAAAACTGTATGGTGTGCAGTTCCTTTGGTTGCAAATATTAAATGGTTGGTGCTGAGAATAAGCAGCAATATAGAAATATACATAATTGTAGAAGAATATAACCTATGATTTAGACATAAAACGAGATCCTTACAAGATAAAGAGTTATGGAGATGTATGCTAATGATGGTTGTACAACATTATGACTGTTTAATACAGCTGACCTGTACACTTAAAAGTGGTTAAGATGGCCAGGCACGATGGCTCACGCCTGTAATCCCAGCACTTTGGGAGGCCGAGGTGGGTGGATCACAAGGTCAGGAGATCGAGACCATCCTGGCTAACACGGTGAAACCCCATCTCTACTAAAAATACAAAAAATTAGCTGGGCATGGTGGCGGGCACCTGTAGTCCCAGCTACTCAGAGGCTGAGGCAGGAGAATGGCGTGAACCTGGGAGGCGGAGCTTGCAGTGAGCCGAGATCGCCCCACTGCACTCCAGCCTGGGTGACAAAGCGAGACTCCGTCTCAAAAAAAAAAACAAAAAACAAAAAACAAAAAGTGGTTAAGATGTTAAACTTACATTATGTTTACATTACATATTTCACCACAATAAAAAATTTTTGAAGGAAAACCAGAACTTTAATGACAAACTTAGGACATATTATGCTCTGAATATATAGTTTCGATAACGTCTTTCCTGGCAAATCAACAAGGTAAGAATAAAAGGATATTCTGAAATCTTTTTTTTTCTTTGGAGATGGAGTCTCGCTCTGTTGCCCAGACTGTAGTGCAGTGGCACAGTCTCGGCTCACTGCAACCTTCTGCCTCCCAGGTTCAAGCGATTCTGCTGCCTCAGCCTCCTGAGTAGCTGGGACTACAGGCACGCACCACCATGCCTAGCTAATTTTTTTGTATTTTTAGTACGGGATTTAACCATGTTGGTCAGGCTGGTCTCGAACTCCTGACCTTGTGATCCCCACCTCAGCCTCCCAAAATGCTGGGATTACAGGCGTGAGCCACCGCACCTGGCCAGATATTCTTAAATCTTATGCTAACACCCCACCCTGCCCCCGAAAAAATGTCCTTCGGGAAAGCATAATCTAAGGAAAAATTTCCCAAAGTGCCACCTTCAGCTTCATTCTTACTACAAGAGGAAGAATTGCCTGTCATATAATGAAAGATACTTGGTGTTATCATTAATCTGGTCTACACAGTGCTTCCTCTTGGTAGATTTTTTACCCACTGTGAGAAGGAATGATTTTGATACTCAGTGTGTAGTAATTCTGTTAAGAACATTTAACTTGGAACCTATGCTACATAGTAAAGCTTATACTGACAATGGATATTTCATGTGGTAGGCATAAGTATTGTGGCGTGAGGGGAGGACTGGAAGTATATCTGCAGAACTACCTAGTCAAAGACCCCAATCTAATTTCTAATGTATAATTCATATAAATCCTTCTTGTATTGCTACACATTAAACATTATGCTTGTTACATTATTGGTTAGCACTGTCACTACTGATTGTCAGGCTTATAATTGTGTATAATTCTTCCCCTGCCACTTTACCAGCTGGTGGCCACACTGATTCCAGAGAGAAGTACTTCATTTCTTATTACCTCATGAAAGCACCCTCTGCCCAGTGCCTTGGCTAACAGACTGGCCTTTGTTGTCTACGACCACTAATTCCCACTCAGGCACATAGCAATTCTGTTGCTGGTTGCTTAGCCCAGTCAAAAACACTGGAAGTGGATGTAGACTCCACACTGATGGATGAACGACCTTCTGGTCATTTTACTGTCCTTAAAAGTCTATTTTTAAATTGAAAAAAATATACATATATATATTCTGGGGTATGTTCTCCTTTATTCTGTTCATTAATGTTTTTCATCAATCACTGTGTTTTAAATATGACCTAAGGTTCTACAGTATATTTAGACAAACTTCTCATTTCTCTGCAATATTAGGAATTCATCACGCCTGTATGACAAGGTTGTGTTTGAGAACAAATGGGGACCTGTGTGACATGTTTTATTTCAATATACATTTAGAGTTTGAACCAATAAAAAAGCTATTAGAATTTTTAATATATATAACACATTATCAAAAACACTGTCGCTTTTCTGAGTGCTCTAATCAGGCATTCAGATGTATATTTAAAAAGAGGGAAAAGTCAATCAGTATACTAAATATATTTATTTTAATACCTGTGCTCATATGTTACCTTTAAAGAACAGGAATAAAATTTATGGGTAGAATAGTATGCAAGCAATTTACCTTCAATACAAATTAAACACATCTTTTTAAGAAAAGGGTGAGTTATCTCGACTGGGGAGGCACTAACGCTAGATTATTAATATGTATTTATTAATATGTATTATTAATATGTATTACTGTGACCAGGACCCTGTAAGGGGGGAAAAAAGTCCTTATTTTTACAATCTTTATTGACTGAAATTCTATAAAATGAATTGAATTCCTGAAATGACATCATTTAATCCAAATTTTTTCATCATCAACTAATTCATCTCAGAAAACAGTAAAGTTTAAAAAAAATACTATCAGTAAGAATGATATATTTCCTTGGTTTGGAAATTTCCAAACCACGATATTCTGCCCCGTCAAAATATATTCACTGGGGAATTTTTTACTTCATACGTTTCTTTTGAACTTAGTCACATTTTTGTATCTAGCTGGTTTCATTATTAAATAAAAGAAAAGGTGATTCCCCTCTTGTACTGCAGGAGACCACATACTTGAATGATACTCTAACTTCTAGGTTCTGCTATAGTAACACTGAAATCAGAAACCTGTGGGAGAAATGTCACTTTATCTGAGAGAGTAAAATCTGACTCTAAAAGGAAGTAGCAAATTCATCTTGTTCTTTTTTTTAATCAACCCTCTGCCTAAGACAAGTAGTTTGAAACACAGAGGACTCTTTAAGTCATACTTCCTTTATGTAGTCAAAACCAAAGCCACTGGGTATTGCTTTCCCCAAAGGAATCTCTAAATAGCAGACGGGGACATTTTCAGATAGATTCATTTGTAGGCAAACCTCCATTGCTTGTATCGTATTTCCTGAAAGAATAAAGGTAAAACTTCAACTATTTATTACAGAATGAAAAATTCAGCCTTAACTCCACCTTTATAAAACAGGTTAATTGGGTTTTAATTTTCATAAATCATAAAGGACCATTTTGAATATTTGGGCCTTTAATTGTCTAGCTCCCAGATGAAGTACAAACCAGAAAAAAAACAAAAAAAAAACTGTACTGTGTCAGAATGCAAGCTTCCCTCTTTGCATTTTGGCATTTGGAAACGCTGAAGAGTGGTTTTTGTTTTTGATTTAAAGAAGATGATACATATGTGTACCTGATTCAAAACTAGAGAATAGAATTGAAAACATAATTTTCAAAAAGTTTTCAAATATGCCTAAAGGTAACAATGTCATCTTTTAATTGCCAATTTCTCTACCACTTTCAACAAATTACTTCCACGGATTTAATTAGCTCCTTCCTTTCAAGAGAAAATGGACTAGTTTCCTTTCAGATTTACTATATTCTGTCACTCCAGCTTTATAACCGCATGTGCATACACAAACATTTCTTTCTCTCTTGCAGGTGGCACAAACCAGGAAGGGGAAATCTGTGGTTTAAATTCTTTATGCCTCATCCTCTGAGTGCTGAAGGCTTGCTGTAGGCTGTATGCTGTTAATGCTAATCGTGATAGGGGTTTTTACCTCCAACTGACTCCTACATGTTAGCATTAACAGGGTATGATGCCTGTTACTAGCATTCACATGGAACAAATTGCTGCCGTGGGAGGATGACAAAGAAGCATGAGTCACCCTGCTGGATAAACTTAGACTTCAGGCTTTATCATTTTTCAATCTGTTAATCATAATCTGGTCACTGGGATGTTCAACCTTAAACTAAGTTTTAAAAGTAAGGTTATTTAAAAGATTTATCAGTAGTATCCTAAATGCAAACATTTTCATTTAAATATCAAGCCCACGTTTGTTTTTATCATTAACATAAAATGTATTCCTGTCATTCTTAATTGCAGGTTTTGACTTGCTCAATATAATGTTCATAAATACCTTTGATTCAACTGTTAGAAATGTGGGCTAAACACAAATTTCTATAATATTTTTGTAGTTAAAAATTAGAAGGACTAGTGACCTCCAGTTATATCATGGATTGTCTGGCAACATTTTTTAAAATACTTAGAAACTGGTACTTTCCCCCATGTAACGATTTTCTGTTTAGGCAACTTCAGTTTAGAATTAATACTTTCATTTGACTCTTAAAGGGAAATTGAAAGGCTATGAAGCTGAATTTTTTAAATGAGATATTTTTAACAAGTAGCAGGGTAAATAACATCTGAGAGCTAGTGAGATATTGTTTCCATACAAGATACAAAGATTTAATTTAAAAAGTCATATTTGAAATGAAGTCCCAAATCTAGGTTCAAGTTCAATAGCTAAGCCACATAACATGGTTGCGAAAGCTGAGAATCTACCTTTCCACTTCTAAGCCTGTTTCTTCATCCATGAAATGGGGATAATGCTTTACAAGGTTGTTGTGAGGTTTAGGTGAGACACAGAATATTCTGTAAGATAATCAAGTGCTCCATCCATGTTATAGTTGGGTTAATCCAAGAACTAGTCACCCTACTTTGTTAGAGAAGAGAAAAGCTAATGATTTAATTTGCAGGCTTTTTAAGGTTTGGGTTTCTATGCAGTTTTTCTAAATAACCATAACTTACAAACATGTAACCAAATGTAATTGTTAGTATATTTAATGTATACTTGTTTTAACAACTCTTCTCAACATTTTGTCAAGTTTATTCACTGTAACCAAATAAATCTCATGAGTCTTTACTTGATTTAAAATAATTTTTATGGCCCATTTTCTTTTGCAAAGTACAAATTATAATTTCAGAAGATATCTGCCAAAAAAAGACAATGGAAGAAAATTATGAGGATACTAAGGGGAACATTCCTGACTCCTAGGACACAGTATTCTCATGTAAGAGTACCCATTTGGCTTTGCCCCACTTTCTGTTCAAGTTGTATGTGCTGCCAATACAAATTCCTTCTCCTAACCCGTGGAATGAGCTTATGGCTCCATGGAGCTTCCATGTAGGTAGAACATACTCAAGAGAGTTTCTTCAGGCCAGGCATAGTGGCTCACGCCTATAATTCCAACACTTTGGGAGGCTAAGGCAGGTGGATCACTTGAGGTCAGGAGTTCCAGTCTACCCTGGCCAACATAGTGAAACCTCGTCTCTGCTAAAAACACAAAAATTAGCTAGGCATGGTGGTGAGTGCCCGTAATCCCAGATACTCAGGAGGCTGAGGCAGGAGAATCACTTGAACCCAGGAGGTGAAGTTCACAGTGAACGAAGATCGTGCCACTGCCCTCCAGCCTGGGTGACAGAGTGAAAAAGTGTTTCTTCATTTTATCTGCCACTGTATATCTACAAGAGGATTCCTTGCTTTGAGTCCTAGTTCTTCAAAATCCTACTTGCTGCCTGAAGACACAAAGTCATAGAACATTAGGGCTGGAATAAACTATTGTAGTATAACCTTCCTGCTGTTACAATAAAAAGCTATGAACATTACAAAGGCACTTGAAGAAAATCTGTGCTGGGAAATGCCTTATTTGAAGAGCATTTGAGTATACTCCATGAAGCCTAAGATAGTTAATCTTCCTCTAAGCCTCAATTTCTTCATCAGTAAAATGATGAATATATTTCATATTTCATAGGATGTAGGCTTAAATGAAATCATGCATGTGAAAAGCACAATGTCTATTATGCATTAAGTGTTAAACACAAACTTTCAAACTTTTACATTTCAGTCATTTAAATCAAATGATCTACCACAGATCTCCCCAAGGACACTCTAGCTCCAAACTAACTATAATCCCGTGGTGACAACCCAAAGAACCAGGGTTCCTGGGTTTTCTCTAATGCCCAGCCCTCCTAGGCTTCTGACTGCCTATCTCCTCATCGTAGAGGGATTCCTCCTGACCAGTCATTACAAAAATTCTTGAAGCATGAGTAAGACTGAGTCTGTGTTTGGATTGGAGGAATGGGTAAGTAACAAGGTATACATATGTATGTGTGAGTGACTGAGTGTGTGTGTGTGTGTGTGTGTGTGTGTGTGTGTGTGTGAAAGTCACAAACTAAGGATGGTTTTTAAAAATTGCAAAATGTTAAGAGATTTATCTAGGACCTGACCCGCTTGCCCAGAAATTTACGGAATTCAAGACCAAGCCTTTCATATTCACTGTCATCAGTTAGATGGACCCAATAGCTAAAAAATTAAGGAGAAAAAAAATGGAGGAATATGACAAAAAAAGTCAAGTCAGAGGACTGAAGAATATATACAGAACATAGAATACTAGAAATTTTCTGAAAATAGATGATAGCGAATACCTCAAGAAAGTGAGGAAATGTAAAGAGAAAAGGGAGCTTAAAGAAAAATTGTAGAGTTCATAGATGGGACACAAGCACAAAAAGCTGGCTGAGCATGTGGTTCTCTACTAATAACAACTGGAAAACAGTGAAACTAGCAGGAAAAACTTGCACATAAGAGTTTAACTTTCCACTTTGGGTTTCAAATTCTCCCATAGCAATAAGGGCAAGTGAAATAATGTTCACTTAAGGATTTTTTGTTTTTGTTTTTGTCTATTACTGTAGTTTTTTTGGTCTGTTTTGTTTTGGTTTTGGTCTTTTTTGAAACAAACTCTTGCTCTTGTCCCCCAGTCTAGAGTGCAATGGCGCGATCTCAGCTCACTGCAACCTCTGCCTTCAAGGTTCAATTCTCCTGCCTCAGCCTCCCAAGTGGCTGGAATTACAGATACATACCACCACGCCCAGCTAATTTTTTGTATTTTAAGTAGAGAAGGGGGTTTCACCATGTTGGCCAGGCTGGTCTCGAACTCCTGACCTCAGGTGATCTGCCCGTCTCGGCCTCCCAAAGTGCTGGGATCACAGGCGTGAGCCACCGCACCCGGCCTGTTACTGTAGTACTTTAACAAATCTAAGTGTACTAGTATTAGTCTTCATTCATCTAAGACACACAAGTACTGGAATTTTTTAGGTGGGTTCCTCAAATGTCATCACAATGGTGTCTTCTCTATATTCAGTCACTCTTCCACCCTTCTCTGTAATGCTCAGGGATTTCCCAGCTCACTAGCACTTAACCTAGTATATCCTAAAAGTCCAAGTCTAACTACAGAAATGAGTTTAAATACAGTGAACATTTCATTTTCACTATTGCACTAAGCTGAAAGAAATGATTTTTGGTAAATAAAAGTTCATCACAGCAGACAATTAAGTGAAAAGTTCTATATATAACTGAAGATCAAAGGATTCTCACCTGGGAAGCTTGTCAAGCTGCATATTCCCAAGCTCCCAGGCTCCCACTCCCACTGATTGTAATACTGTAATGGAGCTGAGGACACTACATTTTTACGAGGCTGACCAGGCAGTTCAGATTCAGGTGGATCATAAACCAGCTCTGAGGAAACAGTGGTTTTATACACGATGCTACTGTTGATGTTGCTACTAGGAATGGTGCTCACCAGAAATCCTGCAACATATGACTCTGTTTACACACTATTCACCATGTAATGAGAGTCTGCAACATAGGCTAAGTGATAAGAGATGTCTTGTGGTTGACCTCTCTGGAGATAAGCAGCAATGAAATTCCAATGAAGTCTCATCATCCCTCATCACCAAAACCATCCTAACCACCTCAATGAAATACACCTGACTTCCCCCGCTCCCCCCACCCACTGCCCCGAAACCAGCTGCCCTGTGTTCTACCACCAGCTGTAACCAACCAATGACCTGATACTAACTAACCCTAATCTATCAGCTGCTGCCTAGTGCAACAGAGAGGGAAAGTCAATGAGAAGGAATTGGGTGCCAGTTCTTGCTTTGCAAGTAATGGGCTGACTAATGAGATAGCCACAAACGTCACTGCCATCCCATCTCACCCTCTCACCTGTGCTGCAAGGCTTCAACAATCATACCCAGTCTCCACTTAGGAAAATTCTGTCCTTTCTCAAATGCTGGCAGCTCAGCAATGTGCTCTCTTAACCCAGGCCAAGCACATAGTAAAAGAACTCCAAAAAGGGTTCTAGCCGGAAGTGATCTTTCTCCTCCATGCTCCCAAAGCAGATTATAGCTCCTCCATAAACGTGCTTCACATTTGTGCCCCATGTTTGGTTTGTTACCTGTGTATACATTATCCTCTCTTCTAGATGGAGCTTCTGTAGGAAACGAGAATCCTTTTTAATTTTTTGGTATTACACCCAGCTCAGGACCTTGCTCAGTTGCTTAAATTGAATGAGAAAATGTATCCAAGTACCCACTGATGTTGGAAATTCAACTTGTTCTAATATTGTGGACTGTCTGTACCTGGCATATCTGTGTCCCAATTTGAGGAACTGTTTTTCAAGTTGACGTGAATGGATTCCTTACAGATGCTCAAGCATCAATTTGGTTTTCCCTAAATCCTGCAGATCAGGAAGTCAGTATCCAAGTTTGCTTTAAGAAATTTCATTATTATAAATATATGTATGAAATTTTGTCCCCAGAATTTTTTTCTCAACAGGGAAGCCTGACATAAAAACAACCAATTTTGAGATGCTTCAAAAATAACACTGCAGTAATAGCCACTCCTAAAACAAAATATTTCTCCTTTCCTTCAATATATGTAATCACATATGACATATAAAATCTGCTTACTGGATAAATTTATCTTTAAAAGATTATCTATATTTATTAAAAGTTAAAATACATATACTCTTTGACCTGGAATCAGGTATAACAATATATTTTACAGAGCTACTAGCACACATGTGGAATCATATATGTACAAGGCTACCTAACTGAAGTATTAGTACAGTAACAAAAATTAAAAATCAACCATAAATAGGGAATAGATTAAATAATGGTACACTTATGAATGAAACACTAACTTCTAAAACAGAAAGTAAAAAGAAAGGGAAAATAAGGAAACTGGATCAATCCAACTTACGACAGGAAAGGAGAAAAAATAATGCAAAGAAATGATAATCACAGTAAAGTGAATACAAATTAAAATTTATCTACTAAAAGACAGTAATTCAAAGACTAGATTTAAAAGGAAATAATAGTTTTATGCTGTTTACAAGACAGACTTAAAACCTACCAACATAAAAATGTTGAAAGTAAGAATATACCAGGTAAATACTAAAAAAAAAACTAGTATTAACAATAGAACCTGATTTTTTTAAAAAAATAGATTAAGAAAACTAGATTAAAGGAAAAAATCATTATTACTGAGATAGAGAGGATCATTATTTAAATGATAAAAAGAAGCAGTTTATCAGCACGTTTAAAAATCCCCAACCAGAACACACAGTGCTAACAAAATCATCTTAAAATAAAATAAGCAAATGCTGATTTAGCCATAAGGAGAAACCGCCAAATCCACAATCATTTTAGGAGAATGGGTTTAAGAAAGGAAAAAAAAAAAAAAAAAAAAGATTTCTGTATGCTCTTAAGAGAAAATCTAAAAAATAATGACATGAAAAAGTTGAAAGGAATGTACCATTAAAAGGAAACCCGACACAGGAATGTCATTATAAGACAAAACAGATTTTAAGACAACTAAGAAGTTAACAAGCTGACCCTACAATAAGCATGAAAATTTTGAAAAAGAATAGGAAAGGAGAACTCACCATAAGAGAAATCAAAACTTCTTATAAAGCTATAGTCGTTAAAACGGTGTTACAGTGGTACATGGACAGATAAATGGACCAATGAAGCAGACTCAGGCACTGAAAGGAACCTTTTATATGACAGCATGGCACAATCATTAAGAGTAGAGAGGAAATAGGCTGGGCACTGTGGCTCACACCTGTAATCCCAGCACTTTGGGAGGATGAGGTGGGTGGATCACCTGAGGTCAGGAGTTCAAGACCAGCCTGGCCAACATGGTGAAACCCCATCTCTACTAAAAATACAAAAATTAGCTGGTCGTGAGGGCAGACACCTGTAATCCCAGCCACTCGGGAGGCTGAGGCAGGATAATCACTTGAACCCAGGAAGCAGAGGCTGTAGTGAGCCGAGATCATGCCACTGCACTCCAGCCTGGGCAACAAGAGTAAAACTCCACCTCAAAAAAAAAAAAAAAGAAAAAGAGTAGAGAGGAAATAAATGGTCCAGAAGAACTGCCTATCCTTGTGAAGGAGAGGGTGATTCAAAATTAGGTCCCTTTCCTCACTCTATATGCAAAAAGTAAACTTCAAATAAATTATACAATTAAATGTGAAAATCAAGACTTTAAAATAAACAATGCAGTAGGCTGCTTTATAACATCAACTTAGGGAAGGCTTTCTTAAATTTCATAAATATAAATCATAGAGGAAAAGATGAATTGTCTACCTTAAAACTAAAGACAATAGAAACAAAATTAAAAGGTAAGCCAGACAAGAGAAATATCTGTAGTGACAAGGGTTTAACTTTCTTTTGCTGCACCTGGCCCGCAAGGGTTTAACTTTCTAAAAATATAAAGAACCAGTCAGGTGCAATGGCTCACACTTATAATCCTAGCACTTTGGGAGGCCAAGGAGTGCAGATCACTAGGGGCCAGAAGTTGGAGACCAGCCTGGCAACATGGTGAAACCCCATCTCTACTAAAAATATAAAAAGTAGCTGGGTGTGGTGGCACTTGCCTGTAATCCCAGCTACTCGGCTACTCAGGAGGCTGAGACAGGGGAATTGCTTGAACCCAGTAGGCAGAGGCTGCAGAGAGCCAAGATCGTGCCACTGCACTACAGCTTGGGCAACAGAGTGAGACTTGTTCTCAAGAAAAAAAAAAAAAAGTCACATCAAACAGGCCTGAAGAATGTTGCTAAGTAGTCCTGCTAGTTGTTAGTAGGAAGACTTGTAACACTACATATACATGTACAATTTTCTACATTTATACTTACATAAAATCCAGAAACTTTAAGCATTATAGCATACCAGAAAATCTGCATTTAGCTACAGTTACACATCTTTACATTATTTGTATGTCTGTTTTGTAGATACTTATTTGCATGTAACTATATTTACTNAATATATATATATATATATATATATACACACACACACACACACTATTAATATGAGCTGCCCAAAAATCCAATTGTAAAAAAGGGGCAAAGGTTGTAAACTGGTAATTCATAAAAACAAATGAAGACATGCTTATTGGTACTATATGCTCAGCATTAAGCAAATTAAACGAGATAGGATCATGCATATTCGAACAAAATATCTGAATGTCTGAAAATAATAAATGTTAATGAGGGAGTGGAGAAATGGGAATGCTCATACTGCTGATAGAGAGTAAACTGGTATAACTATTGTGGCAGCCGGTTAATATTTAGTAAAGCTGAAGATGCATGGTCCACTGTGGTACAGGCCCTGGAGATATTATCAAATGTGTACACAAAGGAACATGCACAAGGATATTTTCTGCAATACTGTAATACTCAAAAGCCAATAACATCCTCAGTGGTCATCAATAGGAAAATGAATTAATGATAGGATTAATCATATAATGAAATACTATATAGCAGTTGAAATGAATGTACTAACTCTTTACATGTATCAACATGCTATACATAAAAAACAATGATGAGCAATAGAAGCAAATTGCAAAAGGATATATATTATGAAACTATGTTTAGTTTTAAAATACACAGAATAATATGGATTGTGGTAAAAAATATAAAATCATGAAGAGTAAGGACAGGTACAAACAGGATAGTGGTTCTTTGTGAGAGTAAGGAAATGACATAAGATCTTCAATAGATGTGCAGTTTTTCCTTTATTTAAACACAAAAGGATCTGAAGTAAATAAGGAAAAAGGTTGACAGTGGTTACAATTAAATAGTGGCTGTATATCAACACTCTTGGTTACAAACAACAGGATCTACACTTGCTAGTTTAAACAAACAGAAAAAAAATGGCTCACAAGTCTCAGGCCTGGAGGTCAGGACTATAAGGCTCAAAAACACGCTGATTTTTATACCCTGGAGCAGCTGTGGGGGAAAAACTGCTAAGCACAGCCTCCACACCTTGCACCATTACATGGGACCTCTGCCACTGCTGCTGCATTGAAAACCATATCACTGCTCCTCTCAACAACTACTCTTGTCTGCAAAGTACTTGCTTCCAGATTTCACACAGGTATGTCTAACTGGTGAGCCCACGCTACCTGTACCTGTCTCAGCCGTAGCTGCAAGGAAGGGTAGGAAATTAAATTTCATTCTTCTGGCCGGGCGCGGTGGCTCAAGCCTGTAATCCCAGCACTTTGGGAGGCTGAGGCGGGCGGATCACGAGGTCAGGAGATCGAGACCATCCTGGCTAACATGGTGAAACCCTGTCTCTACTAAAAAAATACAAAAAACTAGCCGGGCGAGGTGGCGGGCGCCTGTAGTCCCAGCTACTTGGGAGGCTGAGGCAGGAGAATGGCGTGAACCCGGGAGGCGGAGCTTGCAGTGAGCTGAGATCCGGCCACTGAACTCCCGCCCGGGCCACAGAGCGAGACGCCGTCTCAAAAAAAAAAAAAGAAAGAAAAAAAAATTTCATTCTTCTACTGGGTAAGGTAAGATCCATGATGTGGGAAGTTGCCAAAAAGCAGGTGTTCAAACAGTGCTAGTTGCCCAAAAGCATGAAAACGCCCACTCAAACAAGAGTTTGTGAAATTATTCTCTGTACTTTTCTGTATGCTCAAATATTTCACAATTTTTAAGAGAAAAAAATGTTGAAGTATATAAATTCACAAACAACAAAGGGAATGGAAAAAAAAATCAATAAACAAGAGATGTCAACCAAATTCTAAAAGACAAAAAGCTAAGTAACTAATAAAACACTAGAGAATGTCACCACCTAGAAAACATGTGGAGGAAGTTCCATCAGAGGCAGCCAAGCGGCCCAACTGGGCCTTAGCTCAGAGACGGCAGAAGTTCACAGATGACAGAAGACAGTAGAGGGATTAATTAAATCTAAACTAATTAAAAAGAAGGAATTAATTAAAGGCCTGTATACAAACAGGTTGAACACTACCCCATCTTCAAATACAGAATGGCCTACATCCAGGGAGTGCCCCATGTAAAATATCAAAGAGATCTTTTATAAAGTCAGTGAAAGAACAGTCTGCGTAAAACTAGGAGTCAATTTAGAAATCAGTAGCCAAGACAAGACCTCTTCATTCCAGCATTTTACAAACCCTCGCCCTACCAGCCAGATTCACCTACTCATCCTTAGTGATGCCTACAAGAAGCCAAACCTTGCTCAAACCACAGAGCTGCCACTCAACCTCCCTATATCCACATTTTCAACTACAAACTGACAGCCAATAAATATAAGACATTTGAAAAAAGCCTGAAACATGTAAGTGAAAGACTAAGATAAAAAATCTGTCACCAGAGAAAAGAGAGAATTCAGGGACTAGAAAGTGAATGAACAAATGAATACCAATTATATCGAATCTTCAGAGAGCTTCATGAAAAAACATCACATTCAAAAACCTGAAAAGGGCCGGGCGCGGTGGCTCAAGCCTGTAATCCCAGCACTTTGGGAGGCCGAGACGGGCGGATCACGAGGTCAGGAGATCGAGACCATCCTGGCTAACATGGTGAAACCCCGTCTCTACTAAAATACAAAAAAACTAGCCGGGCGAGGTGGCGGGTGCCTGTAGTCCCAGCTACTTGGGAGGCTGAGGCAGGAGAATAGCGGGAACCCGGGAGGTGGAGCTTGCAGTGAGCTGAGATCCCGCCACTGCACTCCAGCCTGGGCGACAGAGCGAGACTCTGTCTCAAAAAAAAAAAAAAAAAAACCTGAAAAGGATTCTATGAAAGAGAAGCAAAAGACAGCTTTCAGAAATTAAAATATGCTTGACATAATGTATTACAAGTAAAATATAAATGCAGGAAAAATAATAAAGGGAAAAAAATACAGAGGACCAATACTGAAGATGCAAATACAGCTGAACGGTATTAGAGAAACAAAGAACCTCCAGAGAAAAGAAAGAACAAAAAAAGTAAGAAAACATAAAAGAGAGATGTCGAAAATTGAAAGGACCGCCTACGTACCAAGCAGAATAACTGACTAAAGACCGAGATACGGGTACAGGATTGTCGAATTTTACACCACCAAGAATAAAAAGATCCTAAGTGTCCAGAGTGTGTTGAGGGAAGGGGATGCAGAGAACAGGTTATATAAAAAGAAACAAGAATCAGACTGGCATCAGACCTTTTATTAGCAAAATCAGATGCCAGAAAATAACTGAGCTGCTTTCAAAGTTCGAAGAGAAAAACTACTTTTCAATCTAGAACTCTGTATCTAGCTGAATAGTTCATCAAATATAAGTGCAGAACCCACTTTAGACATGCAATGGCTCACCTCTTAGACATTTTTTCCTAGAAAGGAGCATAGAGACAAATGTCAGCAAAATGAGAAAGTTAATCAAGAAACAGGAAGATATGGACTGACCTCACCCAGAAAAAAAAAAAAAAGATACAGCCTTCAGAGGAAGCCTGTGCACAAGACACAGAAAACTTGCTGACACTGAAGCAGAAACTTTTTGGCAAAATATTTTTGTAAGACTGATTACCAAGGCTTACTCAAGGTGTGGGTAAACAAGCACTTTTTTTTTTTTTTTTTTTTGAGGCGGAGTCTCGCTCTGTCGCCCA
>NW_016803880.1:5058482-5071877 GCF_001698545.2 Rhinopithecus bieti | reverse complement strand
ACCGCGCCCGGCTAATTTTTTGTATTTTTAGTAGAGACGGGGTTTCACCATGGTCTCAATCTCCTGACCTCGTGATCCGCCCGCCTCGGCCTCCCAAAGTGCTGGGATTACAGGCGTGAGCCACCGCGCCCGGCCTCAACAGGCACTCTTAGACACTGTTACTGGGAGTAACATTCGGCAAAACCTTTGGGAAGCCGGCATCTGGTAGCGCCTGTCAATAATTCCACTGCCAGAAAGCTATTCCTACAAAATTATTTATACGTGAGGCAACGTAGAACATAAGAGCATGTGAGTGAAACTGTCTCCATTCAAATTCCCACTTTACCATTTTCAAGCTCTATGCTGTTTCCTCATTTAAAAAATAGAAACATCTTCTCAACAGGTCACTGTGGGGATTACACAAAAGGTTCCAGGTGATGAGCTTAGCACAAGGCCCAGCACATGATAAATACTCAGTTAACATTATTTACTACAAACACTTGCCATTTTTGCATAAGGATGTTTACTGTGCCACTGTTTGGCAAAAAATGCAAGCAAGTATAGTATGATCCTATTTATGTTTTTTAGAAATTACATTTATATTTGTATGTACCTGCCTAGATCTGCAGGAAAAAAAAAAGAGAAAACATGCCAAAGCGTTGCATCCATGGAGCAGGAACGGAGTAACCTGTTTTTGTACAGTTTCCATTTGAGCAACATGAAGTGTTTCATACTTCAGAGAAAAGAAAAAGTAAAGATCACTATTAATCTTGGGAAGAAAGGGTTAATCTGTATAAGCACACACCAACATATTAAAACATTTAATTTATTAAACTTATTTAAATTTTAGAAAGTTATTAGGTAGATGTACATTCCTCTGTTGGTTTAGTTTGATCTTCAGTTACCTGTAAAAACATGAATAGCTTTACTTTCCTAATAAATACTTTCAGTTTTACCCCTTCACCCACCATTTTAAATCATTTCATAGCCCTCTTATAATGACCCTTTATCTTTCTCCTTCAATAGTAATTATTACAGAAAGTTAGGTAAGGAGAAAGATTTAAAGGCCAAGTAACCAATATAAATTATCAGGTAAAGAACAATAATTCCATTCAAAAATATAATCTAAAGCATATTATACCTAGGCTTCTCAAGTTTGCCATTTTACTTTTCAGCCATAAAACAAAATCATTAGTGTAAGAAAAAACACCTGAAGTGCTGTGACAAGATATTTTAAATCAGTTTATTTTCTTTTGGAGTATAATCCATTTAGAATAAAGCATATTACAGATTTAGTCTAAATAGATATCTCTATGTCCCTATTTCTATTCTATGTCACTCAGACTCATCAAACAGACACGGCTAAATCTGAATTCAACACCCCCAAAACCTGTCCTGCCTGCATCATCTATCTTGGTAAAGGGCTCCACCTGGCTACCTAAGGCCAGCATTCAATAATTCACTCTCTTCTTCCTACCTGCATATTCCAGCAACAGTCCTATTCATTCAGCCTAAGTTAACTCTCACAGTCCTTCTCCCTATCATGGCTGAACTTTAGGGCCTCATTCTCTTCTATCCCCCTAACAGAACTCTTGGCTTAAGTCATGGCTATATCCCATGACACTCCTACAATGAGCTTTTAAACAATAATAGCTGATCAACAGGTCACTTCCCTACTCAAAATTCTCCAGGTAGTCTCTATTATCTCAGTGAGGTGGAGGAGGAAAGTCAGGAAGGCAAGTTCCACAACATGGAACACAAGCCCCTCATATTGTTTTCGGACTGACTGATTATCTACCCTACATGTGACCTGTACATTCAAATTCATCTTACATTCATCATGTTCTCTATGTAGGCAAGTGACTTCCTCTGAGATAACCTCCAACCCATTCTCCAACAGAGTATCTGCATGGTCCACTTTTATTCACCCTTTAAAATCAGCTTAAGAGACTCCAATTCCTGGAAGCCTTCCTTAAGCAACTCCCCAGCTTGGTCTGAGCCCTCTTCTTTATGCCAGAGCCCCACATGTACATCTGAACTGTCTCCTTATAAGTCTAATTATCCAATCAACATTACTTCCCTGAGACAGCAAGTACATTTTATTCATTTTTTTGTACCACCAGACCATAACAGTACCTGGCACACAATAAACTATCATAAGTCTGTGTTGAATCAATGAACCACGTTTAATCTAATCCCTTCAGAAAAGCAAAACGGACAGTAGAAAAAAGCAACTAAACCAGATTAAATGTTTGAAAAAATATGTATTGACTAACATCATTAGATATTCTAGGTAAGACACTGTCTCTGCTGTTTTCTACATTTTCATTCCTTTTAAAGTGTTCAGTTACTATTGCTTCTTTAGTTTCCCAAACTATTTATTTAATATTCATTTCTTTAGTTTCTTTTTTAAATTGTTTTAATTTTACTTAACTCCAAGTAAACACCCTGAACATTTCTTCTTTAGTTTCTTAATCTAAAATGATCACTGTGACCAACTAAAGAGAGAAAATTACTCTATCCATTCAAAGATAATTTCTCCTCCTGAGAAAAAAAATTTATATACCCCTTACCCAAGAACATTATGGTGAAGTCCCTAAACAATCATTCCTATCTGTAGAGTCATTAATAAAACTAGGTTTATATATCATTATGAAAAACTGTCAATAAATATTTCTTGGGTAATCCCTTCATGTGCTAATGTTGTGTTCAAACTTTGGGCTTACACAAATAAAACAAATCCCGAAAGGCTTGGTAGAAGATAACTGTACAGGCAACGAAAACAATCAAAAAACAGTATGTGGATGTATACAATCAAGCACAAACTTATATGAATGAGTAATTATTTGTTAGAGATTACTCTGAGACTGTTCCACGGAGGAGGTGTGACTCGGGGGAGGTAGTGAAGAATGACTGTGTGGTAAATAGACAGAAAGAGAATGGAAAATGGAGTCCAGAAAGAAAAACTATCATGAAGAAATAAGCAAACTTGAAAATAAGTTTAATGTGTGATGCTTAATGTGCTTGCAAGCTTAACCAGAGTGTTTGTGGCATTGTGGGAAATCAGGATAAGGAGGAAGGCCTAATGAGGCCAGATTACACAGGACAGCTATCAGATAACCTAAGTAAAAGAAGCACATTTAACCTATGAAATAGGAAACAGGGATAGTTGTGGTCAAGAAATACAATCACTCAGGCCGGGTGCGGTGGCTCATGCCTGTAATCCCAGTACTCTGGGCGGCCAAGGCGGGTGGATCAGGAGGTCAGGAGATCGAGACCATCCTGGCTAACACGGTAAAACCCTGTCTCTACTAAAAATACAAAAAAATTAGCTGGACGTAGTGGTGGGCACCTGTAGTCCCAGCTACTTGGGAGGCTGAGGCACGAGAATCGCTTGAACCCGGGGGTGGAGGTTGCAGTGAGCCAAGATCACGCCACTGCATTCGAGTCTGGGAGATAGAACGAGACTCTGTCTCAAAAAAAAAAAAAAATACTATCATTCCTACTAAATGCTAATGACAAAAAATAAACTACAAAAACACAAACATTCAAATCTGGTTTTTCAGGACATTAGGACATTTGCACATTTACTGTTAATGGCTAAAGACAGCTTTAAAATATACCTGACAAATCTTAATCCTTTAAATATTCATTAAGTTTACAAAAAAAATCCTAAGATCTAATTGATACCATTACAACTATTAAGAACTATTACTATTACATAGTAATATTATTTCTCTTCAAGTTCTCTTCAAGTTAACAAACAAAATCAAAAGAGAACTGCCAAGTTACAACTTTACCCTTACCAAAACACTAGTGAACAATCACAACACTGCTTTGACTATTGAGACAACTTACTTTTTTCCTTTCTCTTTGTTTCTTTCATTTCCCCCCGCCCCTTTGGTTGTTATTGGTTAATTTTGATGAATTTCTTCAAGAAGAGTACTCATTAGCTGTCAAAAACACTTACCATTTTCCGAGATCTTTCCAATAGCTTATCCCATATCGTAAAATGTGCCTTGAAAAGAAAAGATTTGCGATAAACTAAAGTAGTAAAGTCAAAGTAAAAGGGACAGACTCTTTATATAGCTTTTAGAACAAAATAAATAAAAAGCTAGGCAGCACTAATATAGATGAGTGGTTATAAAAGTAGCGAAAAAAGGTACTACACAGGATAGCTGCTTTGTTTTTTGCTTTCTTCAATTGCTTAAACCCGGGCGGCAGAGGCTGCAGTGAGCATTTAAGAAAAAAACCCTTAAGGATTGAACGTGCTCTTCTTTCACTTTTGCCCCTCTTAATCATTTCCATCACAGAAAGCATTTCTTCTAATAGGAAGAAAAAATCTGCCCTACTTTCCCATAGATTGTGGTTCAATCCTTAAATAGCCAGTTTCAACATTCTAAAAGTCATTCTTCAAATCATAAGACAGTCATTAAAAACCAACTGTGACATCTTCACACTGAAATGGCAGAACCAAAGAATTATTCAAGTTACCCTAAAGAACAAGTAAAACCTAACAAAGACAATAGTAAATTTTTCTTCTTTTTTTTCGAAATGGAGTCTCACTCTGTCGCCCAGGCTGGAGTGCAGTGGTGCGATCTCCGCTCGCTGCAACCTCCGCCTCCTGGGTTCAAGCAATTCTCCTGCCTTGGCCTCCTGAGACAATAGTAAAATTTAAACTCAATTTCCTTAGTCCTTAACAATCTCCTGTAGCAGAGGATTATCAGAATGCATTAAGGAAAACTGTACAAAGTGTATCATGACCACATCAATTGTATTAGGTCAACTGAAAGTGATACCAAGGCATATGGGCAGGCCAGTGACTATTTCACACTGCGTAAAATCTGTAACAAAAGGTAAAATTAATAAATATTGACACACAAACCCTTCTAGAGAAAGAGCTGATTGGTATGTTTGAAGGGAACACCATGCCTGACTCAGGCGGAATGAACTGCTGGTGTAGAGACCTTGAGCTGTGGCTGGAATACAGTGAGTGAGGAAAGGAGTGGTATTAGATAAAGTCAGAGAAGCAAGCAGGGATCAGATAATGCAGGGCTTTGTGAGACAGGGTAAAGAGTTGGGATTTGTTCAAGGGAAGCCATTGGAAAGTTTGGGGCAGAGGCAGTACATAACAGATTGTGTATTAAAACGATCACTTTGGCTACTCAGTGGAAAATGCACTGTAGAGGGCAAGAGTGAAAGCAAGGAAGGTGAGTGAAAACAAAGAGGAACTTGGATAAGGGAAGTAGTAGTAGATGAGATGCTATAAGGTGCATAGATTCAGAATATGTCTCAGAGTTGAAAGTTGAAAGGACTTGCGGATGGATGGGCTGGGGCATGGCTACAAAGGGAAAAGAGAATCAAGGATTACCTTAAACAACTAAGGAAACCAGGAGTATCCAATCTTTTGGCTTCCCTGGGCCACACTGGAAGAAGAATTGTCTTGGACTACACATAAAATATACTAACACTAATGACAGCTAATGAGCTAAAAAAAAAAAAAAAAAATCATAAAAAAATCTCATAATGTTTTAAGAAAGTTTACAAATTTGTGTCTCATTCAAAGCCGTCCTGGGCCACATGCAGCCCATGGGCTGTGAGTTGGACAAGCTTGAGTTAAAGGATGATTCCATTTTCTGAAATTGGGAAGGCTAGGAAAAGAAGCAGGAATGTGGAGAAAGTCAAAGTCAAACGTACATGAGAGGTGTGCTAAATTTTACAAAATGAGAGCGATGAAAGAAGATATAAATAAGTAAGAAGATACAGTAAGTTCATAGACTGGAAACCTCAACATATTAAAGATGTCAATTCTCCCCAAACTGCTATACAGCTCTAATGGACTTCTTATCAGAATCTCAGGAAGACTCTGTTGACATTGAAAATATTATCCTAACATTAAATGGAAACTCAAATAAACTAGAAGACTTAAAACAATTTTGATTAAAAAATAGTAACAAGAGAAGAATTACTCTACCTGATTTCACAGCCTATTTAGAGCTACAGTAATCAAGACTGTGTGGTACTGATAGAGAACTAAACATACGTGATCAATGGAACAGAATAGAGGACCCAAAATAGACCTACATAAATATGCTCAGCTAATTTTTAACAAAGATGCAAAAGTAACTCAGTGGAGGAAGAGTGGCCTTTTCAACGAATGGTACTAGAGCAATTTGACATCTATAGCCCACAAAAAAAAAAAAAAAAAAGCCTAAACCTAAACCTAAATCCCACACTCATAGAAAAAGTAACTCAAAATGGACCACAGATTTAAATAGATGTAAAACTCTAAAACTTTTAGGAAGGAAAAAAAAAGGAGAAAATCTTTGGGATCTAAGGCTAATCAAAGAGTTCTTAGAATTAACCCCAAAAACATAATCCATAAAACAAAATTTTATCAAATGTTGATAAACTAGTTTCATCAAAATTAAAAACGTCTTCTCTGCAAAAGGTTGCTCAGAGAGAATGAGAAAACAAGCCACATATACAAACACAAGGTACAGACAAAGAGAGAAATCTGAAAACTACATATCTAACAAAAAACTAATATCTACAACATATAAAGAACTCTCAAAACTCAACTGTTAAAAAGTAAAACAATCTAATTAGAACACTAGCAAAAGACATAAACAGACATTGCACCAATGAAGATATATAGATGGCAAATAAGTACATGAAAAGAATGATCAATACCATTGGTCAATAGAGAAATTCAAATTAAAACTACAATGAGATATCACTACAAATGTACCAGAATGACTAAAACAAAAAAAAGTACTGACAGAATCAAATGCTAGTGAGGATGTGGAAAAACTGATCACTCATACATTATTGCCAGTGGGAATGTAAAACGGTACAGTTACTCTGGAACACTTTGGTTGTTTCTTAAAAAACTAAACATACACTTATCACATGACCCAGCAATTGCACTCCTGTATTTAGCCCAGAGAAATATTCACAAAAACCTGCACACAATGTCACAGCAGCTTTATTTGTAATAGCCAAAAACTGAAAAGAACTCAGATGTCCTTTGATGGATGAATGGTTAAACAAACCATGATATATCCAGACCAAGTAATACTACTTAGCAATAGGAATGAATGAACTACTGATATACTCAATGACTCAGATGAATCTCCAGAGAATTATACTGAGTGAAAAGTGCCAATCCCAAAAAATTACATACTGTTCAATCCCATTCATATAATATTCTTGAAGTAACAAAATTATAGAAAAGGAAAACAGATAAGTAGTTGGCAGGGGTAAGCAGGCAGGGTAATGGGGGCAACAGAGGGAAGTGGCTGTAAATGCGTGTGTCTATAAAAGGCCAACATGAGGGATCCCCTTGGTGAAGGAATTGGTCTGTATCTTCATTGTATCGCTGTCCAACCCTGGTGGTGATACTGTATTTTAGTACTGCAAGATGCTACCATTGAGGAAACCAAGTAAAGATACATGGGATCTCTCTATGTCTTATAACTGCAATGATCTCAAAATCAAAAATTTAAATAAAAAGATTAGCAAGGGGTGGGAGCAATGTGGAAAAGGTCAGGCTTCGGGTCATGAATGGATCATTAAAATTAGAGGGAAGAGCATGCCAAATTTAAGCTTAAAAGGCATTCCAGAAAGGTCTTACCAATATGCACTCTAATACCCCCTCTCTGTCAATGTACCCTCACCTATGCTAATTTGAAAATTTTAAATGCTATATCAATTTGATTTAATTTTTTCAACTAATGTTTCTTTTGTAATTGTATATTTGCACCCTGGGCAACTTTGTTTTTAATCATAAACCTGAGTTTACAAAATATTAGTGTCATATAACTTATGAAAAATTAGAAGTTTATACTCTTCAAACTGGTATAAAATCAAGTCTGGAATTACATCTATACCCAAATTGGAAGGCCTGGAACTTTAAGCTTTACTTACTCTTAAGTGAATGGGTAAAGACACACCCTGGAATCTTCGTATGAGACTTGGCTGGGTGGGTTGAAGATTGTGAACTGCTGACACTTCATACTGGAAACAAATACTTGTTCTTGGAATAAGAGGGCCCTCATTCACATCAATGAAGTCACCCATTCTGATTGATTTAAAAATAAACAAACAAAACTGCAACATCAAATAATTTGTAATAGCTTGAAAAAGAAATCTCTTCATTCTCTTTGCTGCTAGCATCCCTAATCAAGAACATTATACATGGTTCAATTCAGTTTCTGATGACCCCTGACATAATGACCTCAAGTAAAGAGGCTAAAACTTTGAAAATTAAATCAAATGAACCATTTTCTTAATTAGCATTGATATAAATTTTAAGGTCTTTAAGAGTCACACAACACATCATGCTATCAAGCTGATCCAACTGCCTAAAACCGATCATCTACAACCTTAAAACAACCCATGTAACAAAGTTTAGAATTCACCGTGTAGGACAGATTGTGTTCAGAAACAAAGGGCAGTTTCTAGAGGAAAAAAGTTAAGTCCAGTTCATAAAAACAGGAGGTTGAGAAAACAGATCCAGGTCATGAAGTCATCTCTGCAGAATGCATTGTCTTGGGACTCGCTCCCCATGGGAGGATGTCATCATAAGCAGTGGACCTTTCCCATCCATGTGTCAGAAAGCACATTCCGGCTTAACTTACATGTATCATAAATAATTACTAGTTAGTCAATATTCATATGAATTACCACGTTCAATTCATAACAATGACTATCTTGCCCAGTTTCAAAACTAACTCCTAAAAATTACATTCTTAAACAGTGGTTTTCAACTCAAAATTAAATAAAAATAGCAAACAATAAAATGAGGATTATAGAAACTACAAGTGTTCCTGAAGGTAATTTAAAGCTTCCATTTACCACCATATCAAAACAATGAACAAAGCAAAAAAAATAAGGTGAAAAGAACAAAATAAGGTACAAATTCATCTTTTTTGGTCATATGCTTCATTCAGATTACAATAAAGCTAAGCCTTATTCTAACATAGCAGCCAGTTTTTAGACTTTTACTTACCTGTGTAGCTTGACTATTCTCTCAGGGTTCTGAGATGCCTTCTCTTCTATGAAATCTATTTTGTACCTGAAAAGCAGCAAAGAAAAAAACATTTTAACTCTAAATAAGTAAAAAAGTGTTTAAAGATACCTCCCTTTCTCTTCCTCTTCAGCCATACTTTTTGAGAGTGGGTTACACTTGGAACCTCCCTTTAATCTGGCCACAGACCCATGACTCTGCCAAACTGTTCTCAACAAAGTCACAGGTACCTGCTTGGTGTCAACCCAATGAACACTTTTTGTTCCTCATTTTCTTAATACCAATGCTCACCTCCACTTCTCAAAGTGTTCTTTCTTTCCATTTTTATTTATTTTGATTTTTTTTGAGACAGGGTCTTGCTCTATCACCCGCCCTGGAATGCAGTGGCACAATTATAGCTCACTGCAGCCTCCAACTTCTGGGCTCAAGCGACCCTCCTGCCTCAGCCACCCAAGTAGCTGGGACTACAGGTGTGAGCCACCATGCCGGGCTAACTTTTTGTTTTGTTTTGTTTTGGTAAAGATAGGGTCTTGCCAAGTTGCTCAGGCTGGTCTCAAACTCCTGGCATCAAGCAATCCTCCTGCCTCAGCTTCCCAAAGTGCTGGGATTATAGCGATGAACCACCACACCCAACCTCAAAGTGCTCTTTCCATGGGTATCAGTGGCATTCCTTACTGCTTGTTATTTTACATCTCTGGCCACTCTTGTCTTTCTCTACCCTTTGAGAATTTTATGCTACACCCTCTTTTCACTTCAAGCATCCTCCTTAGGCCAGCCTCTGAGCTACAATTTAGGTAGTTATATCTCCTATATCTCTGCTTCTAATCTACCTACCTCTTCTGACCACAGTTTCCAAGACCCATCTGGACATCCCTCTAGGATGTTCCACAAGCACCTTACCCTGAAATTTCCAAACTGCACAAATTATCACCTCTTTCCCGCCCAAACTTGTTCTTCCTCCTGAATTTCCTGTCTTAGTACAATACTACCAACCACCCAGGTGTCCATGTGAAAAACCTGCGAGATTTCCTTGATTTCTTTCTCCAACCATATCCCCTTCATTCAATTCATTATCAAGTTGTCAATTTGACTGCCCAGTGTCTCTCAAATCTACCCAATCCTGTCAGTATAGCTAAAGGCACAGATGAAACTGCACAGCCCAGGTTCAAACCATGACTTTACCATTTACTATTGAGAGCTTTGTCCATTTACCCCAGGGTGCTAAACAAGTAATACGTGTATGTGCACCACAGGTGTATGCACAATTATGCGGCAAAGTTGGGGAACATTGGTTTATGCAAAAACACCCCCTGACTACTACAGTCCCCCAGGCACTAATAAGGGTGCCAATTACCTTGAATATTTGTCCCTCCTGACCCACCTCCAAGAGATGCTCCTGTCCCCTCAGAGTCAAAGCCACAAAAAGGCCCCACCCCTACCCCTGCAGCAGAAAGGCTCAATCACTGACCCACCTTCAATGATTCAACTCTTCTGTCCTATCAAGCTTCCTCCAGAATTATCCCCTTCCTCCTACCACACACTCAACTAAGTTACAAAAGTCCCAGAAGCCCCTACCAGTCCCTGACAGGTAGGTAGCGGAATGGGAAATCTCAATGTATACTGAATGGAAGTCAAAAGTATACTGTCCAGTAAAGTACCATGGTGCACTTAAATGTGATTAGTACTAGTTAAAATGAGCCTTAAGTGTAAAACACATACCAAGTTCTGAAGATTTAGAGTGAAAAAGAATATAAAATAACATCAATATTTTAATATTGATTACACTGAAATAACATTTTAGATGTATCACTTAAATAAAATCATTAAAATTAACTTCACCTTTTGACTTTTTTTCAATGTAACTACTAGAAAATTTCAAATTATACAGATGTCTCATATTATATTTCTTTGGGGAGCATGTGCCTAGACTTTTGGCACAGAGAGTGACTTGACGTGTTTGGACAGTCCAAAGAATTTTCTTGTAGAATCAATGCTATAAATGGTGGTTTGGTTCTACAATACTATCTGTACTCTAGTTAAAACAGTACATTACAACTGGTTTCTAAGTCCACTGGTTCCAGGACATGCTAAAAATGTTTCCAGATAAAGTGTTTCATGGGCAAATATATTTGGGAAATTTTCAGTGTCCACTTTGGGAGACCCTTGAGTGCAATGAGTAAAATTTTTTAAGCCACCGTTCTTCAAACTCAGCTTAACACAGTACATGGTTTCATACGTCAATTAACATCTTATGGAAGAATATTATGAGACAGATAGCTTTGAGAAATGCTAAGCTATAAAGTATGTGTCAAAAACACACTCATAACTAACCCAATATATTTATGATAACCTATCCCTATAAGAATTTGTAATTCATCGCTTCTCGGCCTTTTGGCTAAGATCAAATGAAGAATTTGTAATTCAACTTCTATATACCTAAAGAAATTCTATTCTATAACCTTTAACAATTTGTAGGCGCATATTTTGACTTCAGACTCTGGTTTTTTTTTTGTTTTTTTTGTTTGTTTGTTTGTTTTTAACAGCACAGATTTCTCTTTCTAAAGTTCTAATATTCTATTAGGTTAATGTTAAAATTTAGCTTATGTTCTTATAACTGGTAGTAGAAGGTGAAGTGAAAGTTTTCCGAATGAGAATTGAGAAGCCAGGCAGGAATTAAAATGTTAAAGAAAATCCATCAAATGAATAATTCACATGCAGAAGACTAAACCCCGGCTGTGTAAACATTTTACTTCAGCTATTAGCCCTCTTCCAAACTGCTTGCATTTTCAGTCTTATCAGTGTCATTTTAAGTGTGGAGGGGTAGGAGAGAAACGCTGCCAAATACACAAAATTATATAGTTGCTTAACGTGCGTTATCACTTCACACTAGAAAGAAAAAAGGGAAACATACCACTATGTTGATATAATGAGAAAGGCTGGTCCAAGAACAGAGAAGTAAAACAAAGTGAGAAAATTATCAAGGGAGGTGGAGAACATTTTCCTCAGCGAAATAAATGAGATCAGAAACAGAGGTCTCAGAGTGGAAAATAATACACTGTCACATGTATATCAAATATAAAAATTCTTAAGACCTGAATTTTCTTTATTACATATAATACTGGAAGAGTTAGCCTTGATTTAAAGAAAGCCAACACTTACTTGTTGTGTTGAAATATTTCCAATGCCACTTTTGCTTCAACTTCCAGAGTTTCAAATGGAAGATCTTTATAAATTAAAGCATGAGCATCCTTTGTGAAAGAACGTAAGTTCTCCTTAAAAATGAAAGTAATAACCTTTAGTAACAATTTACGGAAAAGCATTTCTCCATAAGCCAGTTGAGACAAAACTCTATGCTTAGTACTGCAAATCCAACTAAAATAAAAGACAAAATCAAGTTTGTTAGAACAGGAAGTTATTAATTTACAACAACTGAAGTTTTCGACCATAAACTATAAAACTTCTTATTTACCAGTAATTAAGGTGTCAGCCTTCATTAATACTAATTATTAAAGATAAACCTATAAAGAAATTTTATCCAAATTATATTATAATTTCATTCAAATTACATAATCTTAAAATGTTATTAAAACTATGATGCACCAAGTAAAAATGCCAATAAATCAATAGCAAGACACAAAAATGTGTTTACAGTATGAATAAAACTAAGTTTATTAAATGTATGGGGAAAAAATTATTGTTTTCATAAGAAAGTTTCACTAGAAATGTAACATCATCACCGACTCTGTACAAAGTATAGCATGTCCAATATTAAGTTTTGCTTAATAAAATGTCAATTTTACACAATTAAAATGATGAATAATACACATTAACAATGTTTATAAGATTTTAATAAAATTCTAATTAAACTTTCATACTACAAATCATTACTAATACAGAAAAGACCAAGCACTATTACACAATTAATTTTTATAATAAAAAAGACCAAGCACTATTACACAATTTTTATAATAAAATTATTTCCATAAAAATCCTATTAGACTTTTTTGCATGAAATGACTCTTCTTTATAAAGAATAATTTACCATATAAAAAAATCAACATTCATGGTTTAATACAACTATTCCTTCAATGTAACTCTACTTTCTTTAAGCTCTCTACTCAATCCAACTCCATGCAGTTTGCAATCAGCTTGCATATTTCTTTTGTAAGGTTTTATCTTTTAAAAAAGAAAAATGCAAAAGCCAGGCACAGTGGCATACACCTGCAGTCCCAGCTACCAGGAAGGCTGAGACAGGAAGATTGCTTGGGCCCAGGAGTTCAAGGCCAGCCTGGGCAACATCGTGAGACCCCCATCTCTTAAAAAAAAAAGAGAGGCCGGGCGCGGTGGCTCAAGCCTGTAATCCCAGCACTTTGGGAGGCCGAGAC
>NW_016803880.1:5030967-5057877 GCF_001698545.2 Rhinopithecus bieti | reverse complement strand
GGTGACAGAGCGAGACTCCGTCTCAAAAAAAAAAAGATAACGAAAATTAAATCTTGAACTCAGTTTGCCCCAGTAAAGAAAATCTTAAATTTGGAGACATACTTGAAAAGGAAGCTACACTGACAGGAGCCCAGAAGTCATGAAGAAACAGTTCCAATCCCTTCCCTCCCCTTCTTCCATCCTCTTCGTTCTCTCTTCCCTCTCCCTTTTTCTCATTCTTTCTTGATTCCCTCTTCTCTCCCTCTCAATATTATGTAATATGGGCAGGATTATACAAAAAGTAATTTCCAAGGCCAAATTTAAAGCTAGATCTGCCCTTACTTCAAAATCCTTGCTTTTAAGAACTACTACCGTATTTCACTAAATCTAAGATATATTACTAAAGGAAAACACACACACACACACACACACACACACACACAAACACTGCAAATTCTAATTGCAAGATACCATCTACTATAAGGCTCATATATTTTCAGAGATACTAAATATAAAAAGAATCTCCACAGTGGAAATGATAAAATGATGTGGTACACGGCTTCCCCTTTTCAGATCTCCAGACTCCCAATACATAGGACATATAGTTTTGTTTAATTAAGAATTAGGTATTTGCCTATTCTTCCCAATCAGAATCACATCTCCAGGCTTGATCTTTGACAACCATCAGCACCCCTTACCTACAGAGCACCTGATCTAGACTGTCCTTGTTAGGCTCTGTTGCTACCCAAGTCCCAGACCAACAAGGACCATCCTCATTACAAAGGCAGACCATTCACAAAGAGTTTAGTTTGTTAATATTTCGTTTGTTGATGCTTGAGTTAGCTTTGTCAAAGTTGGATTCTTTAATTCACCCAGCTCTCAATGTGCCCCTTGTATATACAGGGACCTCACTGTATGCAACAAGTTAAAATGGTTTAAGGGAGCGGTTTTCAAATTGTGCTCTGGTGATCCAAACAGGTATGGCGCCAGGCCCCCTACTACCACATCAGTCAAGATAGTTAAGTTTTTATATTTTATATTCTGGGCCTCTTGAAAACCACTACCTTAAAACCACTTAGAAGGAACATCAAGAAAAGGTCAAGCAGGACATAAAGTTTCAAGACAACTGACCATGTTGATGTAAATACTCTCATTCATCTATCTCTGTCTTAAATAGGCTGAAAAAGCAACAACACCGATAGACAGACAGACAGACAGATACACCGATAGATACATAGACAGATTCTTTTAAATGTCCTCAACGTGCAGTATTATTCAACAAAACTAACACAGGAATCATTCTAACAAAGAAAGGCAGACACTCTAAAATGAATACTCCAGAAGAACACACTTACTTTTGTTGGCATCCACTCATCAAGTTTGCTATCCAAAACTACGTCATAACAGAAGGCACCAGAAATTACTGTAAATCCAACCAAAATAAAAAGCAAAGTCAAATCTGCCCTAACAGAAAGTTACTAATTTGCAACAACTGAATATTTAGACTACGAAATGAAGGATTAGCAATGTCTCCCAACTCTACAAATTATAAAATGGTTGCCATTCTTCCAGCTGCTTGCCAGAGCTCTATCAAATTTCCCTTAGCCAAAAGATTGTTAACCCCAAATCACTAATCACTAATATTTTTTAAACATTCAAGTTTTCTTCAAAAATGCTAATTACCATACAGATTTCATAAAGTTACCAGATGTAAAAACTCCAGGTAGCCGAGGCAGGTGGATCAGCTGAGGTCAAGAATTCAAGACCAGCCTGGCCAACATAGTAAAAACCAGTCTCTACTAAAAATACAAAAATTAGCCAGGCGTGGTGGCAGGTGCCTATAATCCCAGCTACTCGGGAGTCTGAGGCAGGAGAATCACTTAAATCTGCGAGTTGCAGGTTGCAGTGAGCCAAGATCACACCACTGCACTCCAGCCTTGGCGACACAGCTAGACTTAGTCTCAAAACAAAAAAAAAACAAAAAAAAAAATTTTTAAAAAGAACAATGTATTTAGTAAGTAGATAAATAACTTAATGGATATGAAATGCTAAATTTCTTTTATATCGCCTAAATAGCTTCTTTTTGGTGTTTTGTTCTTAGAATCATTTATTGAGTTTCTTTCAAATATTTTAGGTATACCTACTTCTTTAAAAAAAAAAATTATACATGTGATCCTACCATACTTACTATTCCAAAATCCTAGTTTTAGCAAAATTACAATTTACACCCTTTCATCTCACCAAAGTGTTGTCTCTCTCCAGAGTAATAGTCATGTCTGGTGAGATATTACCACCTCAGGACAGCTCTTCCCAGCAGTCTACTTATACTCATATTTCCTCCTCCTCTACACATGCAATTTGGAAATATATGCTTAAAGTTGTAAAAAATAAACGCTGAGGGCTAGGAGTGGTGGCTCACACCTATAATCCCAGCACTTTGGGAGGCTGAGGCGGGAGGATCATGAGGTCAGGAGATCGAGACCATCCTAGCTAACACAGTGAAACCCCGTCTCTACCAAAAATACAAAAAAATTAGCTGGGCGTGGTGACGGGCGCCTGTAGTCCTAGCTACTCGGGAGGCTGAGGCAGGAGAATGGCGTGAACCCGGAAGGCGGAGCTTGCAGTGAGCTGAGATCGCGCCACTGCACTCTAGCCTGGGCGAGAGTGAGACTCTGTCTCAAATAAATAAATAAATAAATAAGTAAATGCTGAGATAGCGGAATTCCATGAAATTCATATTCAAGACAAACACTTTCCAGTAATTCTATGATGTTAATTATTAACCTGCAAAGACTACTTCATGTTTCATCATCATAAGATAGATTTTGTTACTCATGATAAATGAAACATATGTATAATGCTAATTTATACTAGATAAAATTAGAACTAAACTCTATACATCATCAAAAATAGGTATCAAAATATTTAAGGATCACAAAAAGACATATATTTATATGTGTACATTACCAGGAATTTCTGGAGCTCTGACCAAATTGACCATGTATTCATCTTTGAACGCCCTCTCTATCACACAGCCCATCATCATAGCACAGGAACGCCAATAAGCCTAGAAAAAAATATATACGTATATAAAATATATATAAACACACTGAGATTCACTAAAGTTTCGACAATATTAAATTTTAAGTGAACTTTTGACTTCAAAAATATTTCTCATATATTTCTGTTCACACAATGTAGCAACAGTTACCATCAGGCAATGACTTTACCTCAACCAAGCAAAAATCAAGAAAGAATGAAGCATCAACTTCAGGTTCTTAGTAATGTTTCTGTGCAAGATACCAAGCACCATAATGGTTGTCAACCCCGACAGACAGTTTTATTATCTGAAAGTATTTATTTTTAACCCAGGATAAAGTTAACTTGTTAACAAACTTGTGCTAAAGTAAAATAAATGTATTAATTATGTAACTGTTTATACCATTTATAAATATGGAGAAAAAACTCAACTTTTATGAATGATCAGTGACTCTTATCCTAAACCTAACACCCTAACATGTCGTTCAGATTACTCATATTTACAGCAGAGCAGCAGCAACTGGGCTTTCATCTTACCAGCACATTTTGACTCATGGACATGCCTGATTGAGATGGTATCAGAGCAATGACCTGATCAGAGTCAAAAGGAGAAACCTGCAGTGTACCTGTCCATTGTGTTCCCCTCTTGCTGACACTACTCTGAGCACTTTTCAGAAGCTCTGTTTAGCATTTGAGGACTACAAAAGTGGGATCACTTCTCCATTATAAATTCTGTGCAACCACATTACACTAAAAATAAGTACAGACCCAGGCCTTGAAGACAACTGGCAACATGTACTTCTTCATCTATCCTACTTAAATGTCTTTAATGTCTGTTGAACTCCAGCCAGAATGCCTAGGTTCAAATGTGGACTCCACTAGTTCATAAATCAGTAACCTTGGTCAAGCTGCTGAACTTCTCTTTGTCTCAGTTTATTAATCGGGAAAATGGGGAGAATAGTATGAACACTGTAGAGTTTGTATGAAGGTTAAACGAGTTAATATCTGTAAATCACCTAGAACAGTCCCTGATACATAATACATACATACCCATTGTTGGCTATTATTGTCACTTCTATCATTTTCTTGTTCAATTATTTCAACAAATATTTATTAAACACCTACTGTATGTATATCAAGAACTAGGTCCAATAAGGGAAGTGGTCCCTATCTTCACATTCAACAGTTTATGGTACAAAACAAAATTCAAATATCATATCTAGAGACTAGCCAAGTTGTGTGAGACCTTAGAGAAAAGAGGATTAATTTTGACAAGGAGAAACTTAGAAGGTACCACAAAGCAGATGGCCTTTTAATTGAATTGTAAAAAATAAATAGGATTTTAATAGAGAGAAAAGAAAATGCTCACATTTGAAGAAAGCATCAAAAAAAGCAAGGTGGATAACACAGCATAAACCATTAGTGACTGATATGGTTTAGCTCTGGTTCCCCACCCAAATCTCATCTCGAATTGTGATCCCCATGGGTCGAAGGAGAGACCTGGTGGAAGGTGACTGGATCATGGGGCGGTTTCCCCCAGGTTGTTCTCATGATAGTGAGTGAGTTCTCATGAGATCTGATGGTTTAAAGGTGTTTAGCAGTTCCCCCCACTCTCTCTCTTGCCTCCATGTACGATGTTCCTGCTTCCCCTTCTACTATCATTAAGTTTCCTGAAACCTCTCCAGCCATGAAAAATTGAGTCAATTAAACTTTTCTTTATAAATTACCCAGTCTCAGGGAGTTCTTTATAGCCATGTGAAAACGGACTAATACAGTGGCCAAGTACTCTAATGTGGCCAGAACAAGAAGGAAAAGGAAAGAAGCAAGGGGGAGGCCAAGCTGGAAAGGCAGGCTGGGAACAGATTATACAGGGCCTGGAAAGCCGTGTGAATGTTATCAGGTAGGCAAGTTCTTTAGGTGTAAGTGACATGCTCCTTAGTCATGTCACTTAATAAAGCTGTTATAGGCCTGTAAAAGAACAACTTTTAAGTACCGAAAAAGAAAGTGGGGAGATGGGTAAGCAGAAAGAGTTAAAAAGTTATTGAAATCATCTAGATAAGATGGTCAAAGGCTGAATTCAAGCAGTAGCAGTGGAAACGGAATCACCCACAATATAGTGATTAATGAATGTAAGTTGAAAAAAGATATTAATATAAAAGACATAGCATACCAAAAACACCCAGAAATGGATGCCACTGATATTTTTTGAACTATAAAAGTGCCTAATCTAACAGGTAAAACATTGACTAAAGAGTACAATACAACATTTAAACTTGGCCATATTTTTACACTACACCCCATAGAAAACAGGTCTTAATAAAAGGGAAATAGGGAAATAGAAAAGAATGTAGAGACAGAAATACCTTATTCACTTCTCCTGGATCACGATCTTTGAAAGTAAGAAATTTAATTTCACAGGACTTTGTTAAAGGCTTATACATGTCCCAAGGCTGTCCATCCACCAGAGCCAGAATGGACTTCCTGCAGTACCACTCACTTAAATCTAGAAATTTAAAACAGACTGATTATCTAACAAAATCCAGAGTGAAAAGGTACATGTTTAAGTGCTACATTTAGAAATAAAACAATGGGAAGGCAAGATTCTGCAGACTGTCCTTTTAGAGAAAAAAAGTATATTACATCTATAATCAATTAAAAAAAAAAATACCCTACAAAAATTAGCCAGGCATGGGGGCACATGCTTGTAATCCCAGTTATTTGGGAGGCTGAGACAGGAGTATTGGTTGAACCAAGGAGGCAGAGGTTGCAGTGAGCTGAGATCATGCCACTGCACTCCAGCCTGGGTGACAGAGCGAGACTCCGTCTCAAAAATAAATAAATAAATAAATAAAATAATACCCAATATACTCAAGGTCTTATTGGTTATTAACAAAATTACCCAAACCATTTACAAAATTCATTAAGGCTACAACTAGTTTGAAATTAATTTGTCAATTATTAATGAAACAATTTTCTAAGAGTTACACTTGAATATTTAGAGAGCAGCATCACGGATATATCTGGATAGATACACACACAACTCAAAAGGAAAGGGAAATATATTAAGACACACCTACAAAAATCAGTTCTAGATTGGTTTTGGGTCTTGCTCCCAAACCATCTCTTATTTCCATGACATAGATGCTTCAAGTTAAATACCGTAGTTACCATTTTTTCGAAATTAATATGAATTCCCAGATAAGCCAGTCAGCTCTGGTCTGTTTCATCAACCCAGAATGCAATGCCAACTGTGATTAGATGTTCTGTAATGACATAGCTACTTACAAAAGTACTCAAACTACAGGGTCTAAATTATCAACCCCTACATAAGCTCTGTAAAGACAGGGATCATGTCTACTTTTGCTCACTCATCAGTATATCCACAGCCTAGCACCAGGCCTGGTATTCACTAGTACTAGCAGGTATTCAGTAACAGTTTACTGAATGACTGCAAGCATGAATGACAAGAAAGTCTCACAGCAGGGGTCATGCTGAGGATGCTTCAGAAGCTGTATCACTACATGTGATGTGTATAAAGCTCCTTAAGGGCCTGAGTTTTGTCTTATCCTCTTCTGTAATCCTAATGCCTATCATATGGCAGAGGTTCCAGAAATACTTGAAAACCAAATGAGTACATATTTATAAGTACTAATTCAAGTGCCAGAGTGAAGGAAGATTAAGAGGGAGTGTACACTCTTTAGGCCAGTTTAAGCTGATAACTAAAGTTGTTAATTACCTAAATGGAATCATTACTGAGTTTTCCAAAAGTTTAAGCAATGCAGCTAGTCATGCCTGTATCTATTTTGGCGTTTAATTTAAATAGTACCAGTTCTATCAAAGGTACTATCAAAACATTTTCATCAAAAATAAAATATAGAGGTTCTTATTCCCTTCATTTCCACACCAAAGCACACATGGGGCACAGCTGTCTCCTTTAAGATATAAATACTTTTATCCCAATCACATTCACCCCATGCACATTCCCACTCACACATTTACCACATGTACATATAAATGTAAACAAAAATACAACACAGAGAGAGCTCAATGGAAGACAGATGATAGATGTAAGTCAGGCTATACAACGAAGAGGGGAGAAAGAAAAAGGCAGCAAAAAAAGCTGATGAATCTGTGGCCATGGCAACCCCTTTACACCAAAATCCTTTCTTGAGACCTGCATGGTGACTGCTCCCACCACATCACAGCCCTAGCTAAAAGGAGCAAGCAAATCCCAGCTACTTGGGAGGCTGAAGCAGGAGGATAATGTGAGGCCAGAAGTTCAAGACCAGCCTGGGCACCACAGCCACCCTATCTCTCAAAAAACAAAAATAAATTAGCCAGGTGTGGTGGTGGGTGCCTGTAGTCCCAGCTACTTGGTAGGCTGAGGCTAGGAGTTTCAGTGAGCTATGAGACTACCACTACACTCCAGCCTGGGCAACAGAGCCAGACCCCCATCTCTAAAATTAAATTAAAGGAGAAAGCACACTAGTAACAATGCACTCAGGTCTGGCCACCTTCTGCCAGAAAATAATCTAGTACCGTAAACAAAGCTAGATTCAAACAAGCCCCAGGCAGGACAATCTGTGCACTACACTGCCAATCTTGCAATACTCATAGTACCCTCCGGAGCTAAAGGGACAGTGAATAGACAATAAGGTGCCAGATGAAGAACCTCTGGGAAATCCAGGGACTTCTGCGCCCACCACATCTGGCTAATTCATTTCTATTTTTTGAGAGACGGGGTGGCTATGGTGCCCAGGCTGGTCTTGAACTTCTGGCCTCAAGCTCTCCTCCTGCTTCAGCCTCCCAAGTAGCTGGGATTTGCTCGCTTCTTTTAGCTACGGCTGTAATGTGGTGGGAGCAATCACCATGCAGATCTCAAGAAAGGATTTTGGTATAAAGGGATTGCCACGGCCGCAGATGATCAGAAGTAATTACAACATCCTGTCTCCTGCACCAGTTCTTCCACACAGCTCAAGTAAAAGGGTCAAAACTGTAACCTGATTCTGTTACTTACGCATGGCACAACTGTAGGGAGTTGAAATGTTTTTATTCATCACGAAGACAGTACCGGGGTCAGTTTTCCCAACATGCTTAACTTCTATCTTCTCAGTTCGGGGAGTTAATGATAACTGCCTGGCTTTCTCTTTATTAAAGAGGTCATTCCGCATTTCTGTCAATTCTGTCGGCGACAGCTGAGAAGCTGGAGATGTTGCTATAAATCCTGTGAATAAGTTACAACAAATATGAAGACTGAAAAAATGTTTAACATACTGCCAAAACTGCGCTCAGAGGTAAAATTAAACCGATTTGTAATATTAACAAACACCAGCGGAAGAAACAGAGCTGGCCCAGATATGTGTCTCTACTTTTAAATTTGGCTCTTTCACATCAGATCGCTATTTCCCACCAATTTCCTCTGTCGTGTTTCCAATCAGTGCTTTACAATAACGGGCAAAAAGTAACCAGGAAACGGAGTCAAAACTGGACTAGAGTCATTGGGAAGGTGAAGAAAGTGGTCGGTTTGAAAGGGTCTGAAGGAAAAGAATAAAATTTCAAGAAACTAAAGGTCCCATACCAAAACTATCAATATCCAGAATGAGAAATGCTGAGTTTATTTCCCAAAAGCCAAATCAGGGAACCTGCCAAGGCAAGTCCAAGTATTCCCAGGGAAGACATGGGCGCAGAGGCGGCCCAAGCTCCTCCCGCGGCCTGACCCGACCCCTGCCCTTGCCCCTGCCCTCCTCCAGCCCCTGGTTCCCATACATTTGTCCTCCCAAGCTGTGTATAAGGCCAACCGCCGCGGCGGGACTGAGAAACCCTCCTCCTTCCTATGCCCCGCGGGATGTCCCCGGCCCCGCCGCAGGTCCAGTGTGGACAGACAACACATTCTAGGCCTCCTCCCTGTCCCCACGGCCTCTGAAACTCACTCCAGCTGATCCCCCCACCGGATGCGACCCGCCAGAGCCGCAGCGCCCGGACACCCATGACCAGCGCCTCCATAGCAGCGGTGAGAACCGTCGCGCGCAAGTCCTTCTTCGCCCTCCTCCCCCGGAAACGGAGCGCGCACTCGGGAGTTCCGCAGGACAGTTCTGTTCCGGACCCAGCGCTCAGACTGCACACCGCCACCAGGGGGCGTCCGGCCTCGCTGGGGATTCCGTGGCTGAGACCCCGAGACTCGGAGCCGAGGCGCGTTACCTGTGCTCTATACCTGGGTGCTGTCACCGACCCAGAGTTGCAGGGCCCCCAGAGCGGTCGGCCTGCCTGCCGCCCACCACGTAGGCTCTGCAGGGAAACAGAGTCCCACAGGCGTCGTTGCCCTCCGCCTTCTGGCCTCTGCGGGTTCGATTCTGGCCACCCAGGTGAACCGCTTGCTTCCCTAAAAGAATATATGCATTTCTGCGGGGGAGGGGGGCAAGGAATGGGGAAGGCGTCTTCTATTTTGTCAGCGATGACATCTTCTAGCGCGTGTCTCAACTTTCAATTGTGCCGGGTAGGTTCTTAGTTCGGCTGGAGTGGGTCTGCACCCCGGTTCTCCTCTTAGCCATGGTAATAAAGGCCTCGAGACACGTCGCCTTGACTTTGGAGAAGACGTTGTAATTCGTAAGAGCTCTTTACAAATTTTCTAGTTTAGTTTATGTAGTACAGGATGTATAGGAGAAGGCATCCCGGGGCAGAATTTTTGTCTCTAGTCCACTGATGTATCCCAAGAGCCCAGAACAGAGCACAGCTCACAGTCAGCGCTCAACAGATGTTTCTTAAATGAATGAATGAATGAATGCCCTTGCAGGCAAACCTCAGCGCATTGTCTAATTCCTCTGTCCTACCAGGACATGAGTGTTATTTGAAGTAAGCACTCCGTAGGTACAGGATGGAAATATTTTCACTTACAGTAGATTAATACTGTGGCTTTACTTAAGAGTGTCAAATTCAGCCTTTCCCCCACTCTGTCCTTTGCCTTGCAATTGGAATCCGCCGCCACCAGGTGGAAGTGCCGTCTAAGGTACAAATATGACCCTGCGCCCCGATAAACTGACTCTCTCCTTGGCCCAAATGTTACACTCACAACCACTGCGCCAGGAAATTGTAAGTATCTTCACTTTTTAAAACGAGAAATGTAAGTGACGGAGCTTGGATTTACATCCAGGCTACATTTTACCAGGCTACATTTCATTTAAGATCCTAATTCAAACCACGAAATGTACATATATACATATAGGGTTGGGGGGTGGGTGTATCTTTTGCTTCCTCAAATTTGCATACAATTCCCATGAAAGCTCTCTGTTTCATCGGCCTTTTAGAGCCTGTACCCATTTCACCTTACCTAGAAACACTCTAGTGCTCTTAGAACGTCTTAGAGCCACATTGAAGCAAAGCCTCTGAACATAAACTTAAGCAAGTTTGATCATAAACCCATTGGAGGCAGGTAATTGGAGTTCACCAGTATGAGAAATTAACCTAGTTGAAAGGTTGTCACTAGTGATAATGGCCAAAAAATACTATATACCAATCATAGGGATGGGTTTATTAATTTTCACAACCTACCTGAGCAATTGACATAAAAATCTTCATTTTCCAGGAAAAGAAATTCAGGTTTTAAGAGTTCAAGAGATATGCCCAAGGTAAATCTTAGACCAAGAATTCCCCCCAAATATTTTCTTACTCTGAATCCCCTCTCTTGCCTTCTTTATCAACCAGCTCCCCAAATCTTAGTCTCACTCTGTCAATGTCTCTGCCAAATAAAAAGAATCAAGTCTGTGACAGTAAATATCTAAGATAAGCCTGGATCATTACTGTGCCAGAAAGCCTGTAACTAACTATAAAATACAGACAAACAGAAACATGTTAAAAAGGACGGGGTACCAAACTCAAAGGGGCTCCCGTTGTCCAAATTTGGGAGAGTTTGCATAACACAAAGAATAACGCTGAAATTTTATGACGTGTACACTAAAAATTCATGAATCCGTAATGATACTCAAGAATAAATAAGTGTGGAAAGAGTGAAGGGAGTTTTCTGTACAAAAAAAAAATGCCAGATAATAAAAGTCGTAGGAATAATAGAATAGGGAAAATCACCATTCTGCATCTACCAATGTAACCATTGGTACAGGAAGGGATCATCAATAGATGCTAAAACCAATAGAGAAAGTTTGTGGAGGATCAATATATTCACATAGTCTCTAAGTATCACCTCACAAATTACTGACAAAATACAAATGGATAAATGAAACTTTTCAAAGGAGAAATCTGGTGGATATCATCGTCAGGTGATCAAACGTATCGTCACCCAAAATGAGACAATCTGACTTTATTTATGCTTCTTGGTTGTGATATAAACAATATAATCTATGTAGTATTCCTCACATAAATATTTAACCAGAATCTAAAGAATTATAAGGAAATCAGGTATATCCAAAAAGTGATATATTCTACAAAACAACTGACCTAAACTCTTCAAAAATGTAAGTTGTATGAAAGATGAACCCAAAAAAGTCAAGAAACTGTTGTAAATTAAAGGAGACTAAATAGATCTACATTTATTATCAGCGCATGATCCTTGCTTGGATTTTGGATCAGGAAAAAAGTTTACGAAGAATGTTACTGTGACAGAGAAACTTGAACATAAACTATAAACTAAATAATATATCAATGTTATATTTCTTGGATATGATCATAGTGTCATGGTCATATAGGAAATAATCCTCGTTCTTAAGATATATATATTAAAATATCTAGGAACCAAATATCACTACGCCTATAACTAACTCTCAAATGTTTCAGCAAAAATAGGGAGCTCCATACTGAGGGAGGAAACAAGACAAATTTAGCAAATATGGCAAAATGTTAACAATGAGAGAATCTAAGTGAGGGTGTTAGTTGAACTACTCCTTCAACTTTATTCTGAAAAGTTTCAACATTAAAACTTTGGAGAATAACTTCAGTGGTTTTCAACCATGAGGGTTTATTTTGCTTATGTTGTCTGTCAGTGACGGCAGCCACCAGCCAATCGTGGTTCTGCAGCTTTATTCCAGAATTCAGGCTGTAGAAGCAGCCCCTACTTGGTCTTGTGCTTCTTGTGGCAGAGCAAAAAGAATGCAGTAACCACCTTGTGCACTGGCTCTTAAGAGCTTCTGTTCAGACTCACCTATGTCTCAGCCACACGTGTCCGCTGGCCCCAGCAAGTCCCATGGTCAAGACCAATGTCAATCAGGTAGGATGCCTCCTGCAGGGAGCCAGTAGATGAGGTTATATACTTTGCATTCAAGGAGGAATGCAAATCACTGGAATCAAGATTCAATAACAAGGCTGGGTTTCATGGCTCACTCTTATAATCCCAGCACTGTAGAGCAACCGAAGTGAGCGGATCCCTTGAGCTCAGAAGATGGAGATCAGTCTGGATAACATGGCAAAACTCCGTCTCTACAAAAAAGTACAAAAAATCAGCTGGGTGTGGCGGTACTCAGGAGGCTGAGGTGGGAGAATCACTTGAGCCCATGAAATCGAGGCTGTAGTGAGCTGTGATTGCATCACTCCCCCTCCAGCCTGGATGACAGAGTGAGACCCTGTTCCAAAAGAAAAAAAAATCCAGTGACACAGTAATTTTCCCAAGACCACAAAGATGATCTGGGGCTCAGTCTCAGATCTGGCTGTCTCCAAACCCTATACTTTCTTTGTTCTCAAATTCATATGCTTTTTAAATCCAAATATTTGGTTTCACATTTTCAAATCATTATACATTCACTTGTTGGGAAATTTTGTCTTTTACTTTAAAGCTTCCTAATGAAAAGTTTCACTCTCAGTTCTTTTTTTGAATCACAAGTTCTTACCAAAACCCCACACAGGATACCACTGTTGAGAGTTCTCGATGCCTCTATCAACTACCCCATTCAATACATTTCCTTATGTTCCTCCTACTGACCCAATATGCAAGATACCAAACGTGGTTCTGTGCCTCGCAGAGCTGTACTTTTAATCAGTTTGTGTTAGTCCACGTACTCTGAAAAACAGATACCAAGACAGAGTTAAGTATGCAAGGAATTTGTTAGGAGAAATGCTTGTAAGGGAAAAGGGGAAGGTGGCCAGGTAAGGCTGACCCCATGTGAAGAAGGAAGGAAAATTGAGTGAACACATTCTTGATCACCAGTGGGGTCTCATGAAGTTTCAACAAGATCGTCAGGTGAATCCCCAAAGCCAAAGTGGGCATGCCTCAGTGTCCCCACTGTGCTCAGTCTGGCTGGGAGCAGCCCCTGGGAACCAGGAAGCATGTTTGCCTCAAAGCAAATGTGTTGATATTTCAGAGCTCAGCAGCTGGGGCCCTGGGTCAGTTACACTGCCTGTAATTGAAGGTCTAGGAAGCATGTAAACTAAGCTGTATTTTGGGAATCAAATAATTGCAGCAGCATTTGACATGCATTTTACATGTTTACAGAATAAAAACACATTTGTACCAATTATCTTATATCAGGGCTGAACACCCTCTACTTCCACCTGAGGACAAATCGCTGTGAAATAAAAAGAGATGAATAGGCAGGTGCAACCCACAGCTTTTTTTTTTTCTCTCTCTTGATGTGTGATGTCTTGAGGCTAAATGGTACCTTTTTTTCAACATCATTCCTTATCAACTCCTTTGTGAGCTGAGGGGGCAATGGGGTGTGTGTGTGTGTGTGTGTGTGTGTGCTCGCACACGTGCACACATGGGGTAGGGGTGATGGTGAGAGGGTTCTGGAAAAATGAAAGGCAGATGAATACAAAGATATATACATAGTCCACTCCTTCAGCTATCATTTCTCCTCAAACCATCTCTTTTTATCAGATATTTCCTAATAGTAAGGGGAGAACCAAGGACACACATCACAGATAGACTTTCTTGTACAAAATATTTTTGTTTCTTTCACGGAAAACTATAATGTGTATATATATGTATATACATGAATTGTGTTAAGAAAATAATTTTTATGTTTCCAACCTTCATTAATAAGTACTAAATAATGTTTATTTAAAATGTTGATGATATGGTAAGTGTTGAAAATTATAAATATCCCAACTTGAAGAGATAGTACAGATCATAATTCCACTCCCCTCTTTTGATAGATAGAGAAGATGAATCACAGAAAGGCTAGTATTTGGCTCAAGGCCATACAAAATACTAGTATAGCATCTGGGGTCATTGGAAACGTCAGAGAATGCAGAAAATGCCAGGACTCCTGAAACTGGCAAGTGGTCCTTAAAACGCTCTGAATTGGCCTGGTGCGGTGGCTCACGCCTGTAATCTCAGCACTTTAGGAGGCCGAGACAGGAGGATCATGAGGTCAGTAGATCGAGACCATCCTGGCTCACACGGTGAAACTCCGTCTTTACTAAAAATACAAAAATAAATAAATAAATAAATAAAAAATAAAATTAGCCGGGCGTGGTGGCGGCGCCTGTGGTCCAGCTACTCAGGAGGCTGAGGCAGGAGAATGGCGTGAACCCAGGAGGTGGAGCTTGCAGTGAGCCAAGATCGCGCCTGGGCGACAGAGCGAGACTCCGTCTCAAAAAAAAAAAAAAAAACGCCCTGAATCATCCCACCCTGCAGCAGTCGCACCAAATCCTTCATTTCATAGCTTTGTGAACACTGCAAGAATTCGGCTCCCATTGTTAGAAAATCAAAGATGTACCAATCCCTCAAATACATGTTAATATGGATTTTCTCTGATGAAAAGGAACAAATACATTCTTCAAAAGTAAACTTCTCCCTAGTCCCTCATCCTATTTCAGAGCAAGAAAGACTATTAGACTAACAGCAAGTTCATTTAGAGTCTTGTAGGGGTGGAGGCTGCTCATGGTTCCTTGGGAGTAGAGTTAGAGTTGATTAAGGTAACCCTCTTTTGGTCAAACAAGATACTTTCCTTCAGGACCCCTTCCCCTTAATTATACGTAATTTTTTTTCTATTCCTTCATTGTTTGAAATTCCCAACCTGGCCTGCCTTATTCCTCATCCCTTAGCTTTGACACTTACCTGCCTTCCCTCCGCTCCCCACCATCCAATCTTGACCTATCCTGGGAAGAAGACACAGATGGGTCCTGATCACCCAAAAGCCACCTACACCCACTGACTAACTCCCGAAATGTGGTATAGTGAGGGAGAAAAGCCTAGGTTTGATCCCAGCTCTCCCCTTTGAAGCCCTTTGACCTAAATCGAGTTGAATTATAATTTACTTAACCATACTCTCTCTCTCTCTCTTCTCTCTCTGATGTACACTTAGAATATTTATAATATTTTGCTGCAGTGAGCATCTGTCTGTGTAATATCTGTGCACTGGTGTAAGTATTTCTTCAGGAGAGGTTCCTAGCAATGGAACTGCTTGGTCAAGGTTACATGCATATGACATTTTGATTGAGACTGCCGAAATGTCCATCATAGCCATTACCACACAAGACACAGCAGAAAGATGTTTCTTTTAGATAACAGTTGTGAATATTATCCTGGTGATAAAAGGCGACACCTTCATGCATCTTTGCATTTGTGACTGAAGTCCAGAGTCACACCCTCTAATCTTTCACCTTTTCTGTTTCATATTCAAGACCTTGTCAAACCTACGCTGGTACTTATCTACTGGGGTCATCACAGAAAATGCAAACCCAGAGCCCATAATTTCAACTTCTTGTCAATCTGTCATCCAAAGAGCTGGATTTTATCTCTTAATCCTGTTATTACCTTTTCCACCACACAATTGCATATCTTTAATTAGAATGAGTTGATCTAGCTGGACCTTTCTTAGTACATTCCTCTTGATTCCCTGTCTCCTAATTGTTTTTACATTTTTTATTGTTGTTCTACATTACACAAACAATATAGTCTCCCTATCAAAATTCAAACATTAAGAATATTTAGGGAGTAAAGCATAAAAGTCTTCCTTCTTAATCCTTTTGTACTATCTATATGTCTATAGCTATATCTCAAACATTATTTTGTAATCCATTATTTAATATCTAACTGCTCCATAATGATGGCATTTGGGTCGCTCAAATAAATCCCCAAATAGAAGTGGTAAGGCAATGAAACATAAGGACAAGAAGAATAAAGAAAAAAATAACTCCCTGAACAATTCTCTCTATGACAACTGTGGGAGTATTTTGATAACTGTTGGCAACAGGACACTGCATGTGATGTGGGGAAGGAAACCTTGGCATTCAAACAAGCAAATGGTTTGGCGACAGTTTATTAAATTTCTGCCATGCTTGCAAATGCCAGTAGCAATTTCTCAGACTGCAGAACTGCTGTATGTGACAGGCTTGAGGTTGTTTCACAATCGCCATCAAATAATTCATCCTTCTAAATTAAAAATTATATGAACTCTTTGAATAATTGTCACTTCTAAAACCAATGTTCTACCGGAGTTGATGGATTTCACTTGTGCATTTTGAGCGCTTCTCTGCCATACAATGAGGATAAGCAAAGCAGCCAGGTAACATTATATGTAATTTAGTCCTACCAGGAGATTTCTATCAGACTATTAAATCTTCTTCAGACAAAAATAGTCCCTGTTTCTTCTTACATTTATAGCTGTAAATGCCTACCTTTTAAAAGACTTTAACATTACACTTTAAGGAGATAGAATAAGAAGAGCAAACTAAACCCAAAGTTAGTGGAAGAAAGGAAATTATATAGATTCAAGCAAAAACCAATGAAATAGAGACTAGATAAACAATACAGAAAATCCAAACAAAAAGTCAATTTTTTGAGAAGTTAAACAAAATTGACAACCCTTTAGCTACTGACAAAGAAAAGAGATTATTAAAAATCAGGAATGAAACAGATCATATTATGACCAATCTTACAGAAATAAAAAGGATTATAAGGAAAACTATGAACAACTATATGCCAACAAATTAGATAGCTTAGATGAAATGGGCAAATTCCTAGAAAGATACAATTACCAAAAATGTAGTGAAAGAAATAGAAAATCTGAATAGGCCTACATGAAATAAAGAGCTCAAATTAGTCATTTCAAAATGTTCCATCAGTAAAAGACCAGGTCCAGATGGCTTTACTGATGAGATCTGCAAAACATTCAAAGGAGAATTAATATCAGTTCTTTACAAACTCTTTCAAAAGGTAGAAGAAGGGGAACACTTTTAACTCACTTTATGATGCCAGAATTAGAATTACCCTGATGCCAAAACCAAAGAAGTCACAAGAGAACAGAACAAAGTAAAACCACAGACCAATAGCCCTTAGGAATATAGAAGCAAAAATTCCTCAACAAAATACCAGCAAACTTAACCCAGCAACATATAAAAATGTTTTAATATATCAGTATAATCAATGTGTAACATACTATATAATAGAATAAAGAACAGAAACTACATGATCATCTAAATAAATACAGAAAAGGTATTTTACAACATCCAACACTCTTTCATGATTAAAAAAATGCTCAATAAATTACAAATAGAAGGGAAATTGCTCAACCTAATAAACAGTCAACAACCTAGGAAGAGGCATGAAAAGCAGTAAGATGACCCACATCATTAACCTCAGGGAAATGTACATAAAAGTAAAGTGAGATACTACTTTATATCCACTACAGTGGCTATAATTAAAGAGGCTGATACTCACAAGTATTAGTGAGGCGGTAGATATATTGGAGCCCTCACACCCTGCCTGTGGGAATGCAAAGTAGTACGGTTGATTTAGAAAACAGGCTGGCATTTCCTTAAAATGTTGAACATGGAGTTATCATGTAACCTAGCAATTCAATTTATACATAAGTACCAAGAGAGTCTAGGTAGAGTGGCTCATACCTTTAGTTCCACCACTTTGGGAGGCTGAGGCAGGAGGATCACTTGAGCCCAGAAGTTTGAGAACAGCCTGGGCAACATGGTGAGATGCTGTCTCTTAAAAAAGAAAAAAGAAACCAAGAGAAATGAAAATGTATGTCCATACTAAAAATGGTGCATGCATATTCATAGCAGTATTAGTCATAGTAGCCAAAAAGTGGAAACCAATCAACTGTCCATCAACTGATGGATGGGAAACAAAATGTGGTATGTCCATACAATGGAATATTACACACAAATAAAAAAGAATGAAGTATTGATATGTGCTACAACATGGATGAATCTAGAAAATATTATGTTAAATGAAAGAAGTCCACCACAAAAAAAACATGTGTTGTATGATTTCATTTCCATTAAATGTATAGAATAGGGAAAGCTATAGAGATAGAAAGTAGATATGTAATTGATTAGGACTGGAGAAGTAGGCTGGGAAATGGGGAGTGACTGTTAATGGGTATTAGGTTTCTTCTGGGAGGGACTAAAATGTTCTAAAACTAGATGCAGTGATGGTTGTAGATTCTTGTAAATATATTAAACAATATTGAATTTATTTATACTTTAAATGGGTGAATTGTATGGTATATGAATTATATCTCAATAAAGCTGTTAAGAAAATTTCTGACCTGTCTGGCTGGCCTTCTGAGAGGATGCCTAATTCCTAGTTCATTAATCATGATGCTTGCCTCTTCCCATCAATCTTGACATACCTGGGGAGAAGACACAGCTGGGTTCTGACCACCTAAAACTAGCTGAATGCAACTATCAGGAACTGCCTCTGAGTGTCTAATATAACATAGTCTCCAGAGCCAAGCTGCCTACATGCAAATCCCCACTCTCCACTTCTTGGCCTTGTAACTTTGGGCAAGTTTATTTCTACTTCATGCTTCCAAATAATCATATGAAAAATTGCATTAATAGTAATACCTGCTTCATAGCATTTGGGGATGACTAAAGCACTTAATGCATAGAAGGCATTTAGCACACTGTCAGGTTATTCAATAAAACAGGTTATTGCTACTGAAACTAGCCTCTTCATACCCTGGAGGCTGATTCTAGCCCAGGTTTTGGATGACTTTTACTCTACTTCACATGGGAATGACGGAAGTCACCTTCACTAGATTCCTTAACACAGCAACAGGCACTAGACTACTTTGCTATGCCATGAATTGGCAGCACAGCCATTTGGGCATGGGAAGCAGGTTAGCACATAACCATAGTTAAATGGAATTTTGTGTGTTTTTAAATTTTACAATTCTGTGAATCAAGTGTGTTTCAACTAAAGGGACTCTTATTACCTCATTCTTAGAAAAACAACTGTATCATGGTTTACCAGAGAAACAAACCAAAAGATCATATGGATTTAGATGATATAGATGTAATAAATCTGTAATAGATTTATTATAAGGAAATGGCTCATGCAATCATGGAGTCTGAGAAGTCCTATAATCTGCAGTTGACAAGCTGGAGACCCAGCAAAGGAGATGGTATAGTTCTAGTCTACATCTGAAGACTGACAACCAGGAGACTGACGGTGTAAGTTCCAGTCTGAAGGCAGAAAACCAATGTCTGTGCTCAAGCAGTCAGGCAGACAGAGTGACTTGTCCCTTCCTCTAATTTTGTTCTAGTCATGACCTCAATGGATGAGATGGTGCTCACCCACACTGGGGAGAGCAATCTGTTTTACTCAGTCAACTGATTCAAATATTCCTCTCTTCCGGAAACAGCCTCACAGACACACCCAGAGATAGTGTTTAATCAGATATCTGGGCACCCATGACCCAGTCAAATTGACACATAAAATTAACTATCACAGGTCTACCCCTTGTCAACTTGGCATCCATACACTTCTCCTTAACCCATACTTAATCTTCAAATAAAAACATTAACAGGGTTGTAATTCCACCTAACATGATTCAACTGTTCTGTGTACAAGTGAAAATGCACTAACTCCTTCCACAGAAGAGATGACATCCTTGAGTGGTGCTTATTCTTCTTGATATCCCAAAAGTTAAAAACTAAGATGTAGAAGTAACAATACTTAAGTACTAGAAAGTCAAGTCATTGTTCTTATATTACATGATACGGGAATGAGAGGAAAGCAAACAATGATATTTGATAAGTACATGTACACATATACACATATGGATATGTATGTGTATATATACAACAAAATATTTATAATAAAATAAGGAGGAAATACTCATGATAATCATGGTCCTCATTTCTGTAACAGTCACATAGCCATGGTTGGTATTTATAACTATCTTCCTCCACTACCCCATCTATAGTCTCTTGCCTTCGGCAATCACCTCAGGCGGTTCTTTACCTTGTAGAGTGACTCAAATCTTCATTCCTAAAGGATCTAGGCCATAGTTTGTCCTGCACAGGTTGGGTTATTATAGTTTTCTTTTTTTATAATTTTTATTTTTTTGTAGGGATGGGGTCTAGCTATGTTGCCCAGACTGGTCTTGAACTCCTGGCCTCCAGTGATCCTCCCACCTTGGCCTCCTAAAATGCTGCGATTACAGACATGAGCCACTGCTCCTGGCCTGTTGTTGCAGTTTTCCTTTGGCTGTAATCACAAGGCATGGTAATACTAAGAGACACTCTGAGGGATCTCCTTTATTCCAGAGATGCTCTTTCTTCCCTTCATTGTGGAGTAGTAGTCCAATTTCCCCGCGATAGACAGCACCAGTCACCCCACCCAGCATGGTAGTTCCCTTCTTTGCTTGTTGATTAAGAGTATGAGGAGCCCAAAGTGGCCAAGTGGCAATCTTAACTTCCAATTCAATGGAATTGTGTCTCCCAGTGGAAGCATTCCTCCCTCCGGAACTAAGACCTTCAGGCCAGTGGGCCACGTGGTTGCAGGAACAGGAAGCAAACATTTTGCTAGTGGGTCACTAAAGATAATAGTGAGAGGTGCCAATTCTATTTCCACCCCTTGATGCTTGAACTCATGAATCTTAACTATGGGTGAAGTAGCACAATATATTGGACACCAATTCAGAGGATATACAGCCTTCTAGGAAGCCTTGCCCAAGCCCTGCAAGGTATTATTACCTATTGTCACTGATGCTGTAACTGAGTCTTCACTGTTCTATTTAGCCAGCTACTTCAGGACAGTAGGGAATGTGGTAAGACCAGCAAGGTCTGTATACCTGGGCCCATGGCCACATATCTCTTGCTATGAATTGAGTTCCTTAATCAGAAGCAATGCTGTATGGAATACCATGATGGTGCATAAGGCATTCTGTAAATCTGTGAATAGTAGTTTTGGCATTCTGTAAATCTGTGGATAGTAGTTTTGGCAGAAGTGTTGCAAGCATTGAAGGCAAGTCTGCGTCTAGAGTAAGTATCTATTCTGGTATGAAAAACTGGTCCTCTTCATCAAAGAAGCAGTGCAATGTAATTCAATCTGCACCAGGTAGCTGGCTGATCACCCCAGGGAATGGTAGACTCAGTGCTGATCTTTGCTACAGGCAGATTAAGCAGTCAGTGGTGGTCATAGCCAGGTTGGCCTTGGTGACTGGAAATCTATGTTTCTGAGCCCCTGCATAACCTCCATTCCTGCCACCACGGCCACTTTATTCATGAGCCTATTGGGTGATAACATGGGTGACAGGGAAAAGAGGCCAACCTGATATCCACAGAACAGGTCATTCTATCCCCTTGGTTATTAAAATCCTCTTCTTCTGAAGTCACCCTCTGGTGAGCGTTCACATGAGACACACATATCTTCACAATTTTTGCCCATTCAGAGAGGTCTCTCCATATGCCTCTTTTTCAAATTACCTGGTCACCAATTTTCTAATCACTTCCAAGTCCCTAACCATCCAGCCAAACCGTTGGCCACAGACCATGAATCAGTACACAACCCCATGTCTGGCCATTTCTCTTTCCAAGCAAAGTGAACAACCAGTGCACTGCTCAAAGCTATGCCTACTGGGATTACTGGGATGATTTCTTTCCACCACTGTCTTTCAGGAATGGCCCAGAGAGAGGCTGTGGTGCTGCAGTGCTCTTTTTTTTTTTTTTTTTTTTTTTCTTTTTTGAGACAGTGTCTTGGTTTGTCACACAAGCTGGGGTGTAGTGGAGCAATCCTACCTCACTGCATCCTCAACCTTCTGAGTTCAAGCAATCCTCCAGCCTCAGCCTCCCAAGTAGCTGGGACTACAGGTGTGTGCCATCATGCCTGGCTAATTTTTTATTTTTGTAGAGATGGGGTCTTGCTATGTTGTCCAGGCTGGTCTCCAACTTCTGGGCTCAAGCGATCCTCTCATCTTGGCCTCCCAAAGTGCTGGGTCCCTCCCATTTTTAGGTGGTGCTTGCATATTATGCAGAATCCTTTGTAAACCAGGCCTGAGTTTTCTCTTCCTTTGTCACCTGATTGTGGGGAACTTTCAATGAGACCACAGGTGCAGGCTGGGAGACAGAAGGCAATATAGCAGGAGTGGGGACCATGCACATTTGGGTCACTTCTTCACGTAACTTACTTGTACCTTCCAGTCCTGCATAGGCCTGATCATGTGTATACCACTTTCATTTAACAACTGAGTGCTGCTCTGCACACCCAATATTATTGCTTTGTGGGTCCGATAACACTCCGCTTATAATGGGCCGCTCAGGTCACAGGGTAACAATGGTCCATGGTTAAGTATTCAGTCTCTACTAAGGTCCAGTAGCAGGCCAAAAGCTGTTTCTCAAAAGGAAATTAGTTATCTGCAAAGGATGACAGAGCTTTGCATTAAAATCCTAAGGGCCTTCATTTTGATTCGCCTTTAAAGGTCTGTAAAGGCTCCAACGAGCATCTCTATCTACCTCTGACACTTTAAGTACCATTGGATCTGGGGGTCATAGGGTCTATATGGCAGAGAAGCTTGCACGGAGCCTGGACCTGCTGCAGAGCCTTTTCTCATTCTAGGCCCTACTCAAAACCAGCAGCTTTTTGGGGGTAGTAGGGATGGGTCCTGAGGAGAATCAGCATTGTCTTACCTGGCAACAGCCTTGGTGGGGGTGGGGAGCATTCTAGTTTTCTCTAGAAATGTAGATTTAATGCCCTCAGAAGGGAATATAAAGAAATGCATTTATAAAGAAATGCAGTGAACATCATAAACGTTAAAAAAAAAAAAAAAAAAAAGGCAGGGAGTGTGTTTGCAATTCCAGTTTTCAACTTTTCACTTATTTACAATCTGATTGCTGTTTGTGCAATTTGGGTGAATTTCCCTGTTGGTAGAAATCATCTCTGAAAACCATGGTGGATTTTATTCTCATTCCTTTCCTCTGCAATCTAAAATATTTTGACACCAGAAGGCCCTGAAGGTACAAGTAAGTTGCATGAAAATCAACATAGTGTGCTCTTACATGAATAAAAAATTTCCATCATTCTGTCAATGAGAATTTGAGAATCTAGGTGGTGATACATAACACATGCCCCAAATGTTGATCACTGATTATATAATTTACAAACAGGCTGGCTGACTAATTTGTACTTGCTCTAGTTTCATGACACTCTATAATAGTTTAGAACAGTGATTCGCAAGCTTTTTTCATTATATCCCCCACCCAAGTAACATTTTTAGACCTTTTCCTAATCTCCCCCATGACATTTTAATGCAGTTGATCAATGATATATGTGTTTATGTACTGTATGTGTATCTGTGTTTTATAGATTAAAAGAGTAAGCTTTTTCTTCAACCCTCAACACAATAGTTTTCTTTCCCTTGGGAAAATATTGCCCCCGCTTGAGAATGCAGAGCCCAAAATAGGTATTCAGATTTTATGCAGTAAGAAAATGTAGGATGAACAATCTTCCTCAAATGCGGTTCTTCTTTGCAGCTTGTTATTTTCAGTAGCAGAAAAGGAGGTAGCTATTTTATTACATTTGAATATTGCCTTGCTGTTCCATGTGGTCCATGAATCACCATCACCTGGGAGATTGCTAGAAATGCAGGATCCCAGCCTCACCTCGTCCTGCTGAATCCGGATCTGCATTTTGAAAAGACTCTCTGTTGATTCTGATGTACCTTGGAGTCTGAGAAGCCCTGGTTGAGAGTTCAGTCCCCTACTCAATTGGGAAACATTACGTGTCACTAAGTGTGAATAGAAAAAAATAGGCATAGGCCCTAAAACCAAAGTTTAAGTCTCCCCATCCCTTTCTCTCAAGTCCTCACTAATACCCCAAGTTTCTTTCTTAAAAGTCATCAATATTACTTTTCCAACTTAGACCTGAGTGTATTTTGTTTGTGTATGTGAGAAAGGTTAACTTTATTTAATTCTCCTAAGCAAGCCAATGAAAGTCCCCATGGAGTTTCACCCTGCTAGCTCCTCTGCTTCTTTCCTTGTGCTCTTCTATTCTAAACAGCAGGGGCCTTAGACTCAGTTGGACAGAGCAAGATAAAAACAAGAAAGAACACAAACTTCTGTTTTTCTCTCCAATAAACTGAACTTTCAACTCTCAGTCAAGACCTCTTAAAGTTAAACTTATTTTAATAGTGATCATTTCTCTTGGATTAAGTGAATAAGTGAACCCAGGAACACAGTCAAGAGATTTTCTCTATTTTACTATTTTGAAGAGCCAGCAAGTTAGTGCAGGGGAAAAGGATATATAATTAACTCAATATACTTGGGCCCCTTATTTATGAAGATGAGGTTAACTTATTAATTCTTTTATGTATGTGAAATTTTGAAATATGTGTAAAATAGGTGTGAAACATTTCAACCATACAGAAAACCAGAAAAAAATAGTGTAACAAATTCTAGATACCCACATCTAGTATTATGGTCTGAATGTTTGTGTTCCCCCAAAATTCAGATGTTGAAACCTAATCTCCAATGTGCTGGTACCAGGAGATGGGACCTCAGGGAGGTGATTAGGTCATAAGGGTAGGGCCCTCATGAATGGGATTAGAGCTCATATAAAAGAGCCAGAGGGAACTCTCTCCCCTTCCATGGTGTAAGGACTCAGTGAGAGGCATTATCTATGAATCAGAAAATGGGCCCTCACCAGACACGGCATCTGCTGGCAACACCTTCATCTTGGACTTCCCAACCTCTAGAACTGTGAGAAATGCATTCCCATTGTTTATAAGCCACCCAGTTTGTGGTATTTCCTTATAGCAACCTGAACAAACTACAGCACATAGGTTAGCAATTTGCCACATTTTGCTGCTGCTTTATTTTTCTGAAGTATTTTAATATAAATTATGGATAGTATGACATTTCACCTCTAATTCTACAGTGTGTATGTTTTTTTAAAAAGTAACTTTTTTATCATAAAAGATGAATTTTAATTAACTAAAACTGTTGAGTTTAAAACTGCAGGGATTTCCAGTAGCGAAAAGCTTCCATTATTCTTCCTATTGCTTTTTCTCCTACTAGCAAAGGTCAAGAAAAGAACTTGAACCTGCTAGAATTGTTCCAAGTACCAGCTGAGGCTTTATTCTTTGGTGTTTCCAGAAAAGCCTTGACAGCAGAAAGCTAAATTCTCTTTCATCTTAAACCATTGATAAACTGTGGTCAAATTGGGCCAAAAGCCAAATCTTTCCTCACTGAAAAACTGCTGTGGAAAGATTTCACTAAATAACAGTAGCTCTTTCTTAACTAAGAATCTCAGTTAATATTTTGGTGCTTTTAAATACAGAAAGAGGGAAGGGAGGGTAGAAAAAAGTGATAAAAGGAGAATCAGAAGAGAGAAGAGAAAATAGATGATCTTATGAACCCCAATTTATATCCCCCAATCAAGACACCTCTTTCTTCTATCTCTCTATATCTCTTTCTATTCTAACATTATTGACCCACTAAAATAAAATTAGGTATACTTCAGGCCCGATGTGGTGACTCACTCCTGTAATCCCAACACTTTGGGAGGCCGAGGCGGGTGGATCACTTGAGGTCAGGAGTTTGAGACCAGCCTGGGGTACATGGTGAAACCCCATCTCTACTAAAAATACAAAAAAAAAAAAATTAGCCAGACATGGTGGTGCGCTCCTGTAATCCCAGCTACTCAGGAGGCTGAGGCACAAGAATCGCTTGAACCTGGGAGGTGGAAGCTGCAGTGAGCCAAGATCACGCCACTGCACTCCAGCCTAGGCCACAGAGCAAGACTCTGTCTCAAAATAATAATAATTATTATTATACTTTAAACAGAGACAGAAAATGTGTTTCAGTTCAGTGGCTGGGGGCAGTAGAGAAGAAAATATCTGTAGTAGTTGAGTCCAGGTCACTTATCATTTTGACGTCTTTCCAGCACTTACATGTTTTTGCTATTAGAAGGGTTGCTTAATCTGGCTGGGCACAGTGACTCACACCGGTAATCCCAGCATTTTGGGAGACCGAGGCGGGTGGATCACTTGAGGTCAGGAGTTTGAGACCAGCCTGGGGAACATGGTGAAACCCCATCTCTACTAAAAATACAAAAAAAAAATTAGCCAGACATGGTGGTACACTCCTGTAATCCCAGCTACTCAGGAGGCTGAGGCACAAGAATCGCTTGAACCTGAGAGGTGGAGGCTGCAGTGAGCCAAGATCACGCCACTGCACTCCAGCCTAGGCCACAGAGCAAGACTCTGTCTCAAAATAATAATTATTATTATTATGCTTTAAACAGAGACAGCGAGAAAAGGTGTTTCAGGGCAGTGGCTGGGGGCAGTAGAGAAAAAATATCTGTAGTAGTTGAATCCAGGTCGCTTATCATTTTGACGTCTTTCCAGCACTAATATATGGTTTTGCTATTAGAAGAATTGCTTAATCTGGCTGGGCGCGGTGACTCACACCGGTAATCCCAGCATTTTGGGAGGCCAAGGCGGGCGGATCACTTTAAGGCGAGGAATTCGAGACTACTCTGGCCAACATGGTGAAACCCTGTCTTTACTAAAAATACAAAAATCAGCCGGGTGTGGTGGCACATGCCTGTAATCCCAGCTAGTCAGGAGGCTGAGGCGGAAGAATCACTTGAATCCAGGAGGTGGAGCTTGCAGTGAGCCGAGATTGCACCACTGCAGCCTGGGAGACAGAGAGACTCCGTCTCAAGAAAAAAAAAAAAAAAAAAAAAAAAAAAAACCTTTTTTTAAT
>NW_016803880.1:5005953-5030694 GCF_001698545.2 Rhinopithecus bieti | reverse complement strand
AAAAAAAAAAAAAAAAAAAAAAAAAAAAAAACTCATTGCTTAATTCGGCTGGGTGCAGGTGCAGTGACTCAGGCCTGTAATCCCAGCACTTTGGGAGGCCAAGGCGGGCGGATCACTTAAGGCGAGGCCAACATGGTGAGCCGAGATTGCGCCACTGCACTCCAGCCTGGGAGACAGAGTGAGACTGTCTCAAAAAAAAAAAAAAAAAAAAAAAATTGCTTAATTCGGCTGGGCACAGGTGCAGTGACTCACGCCTGTAATCCCAGCATTTTGGGAGGCCAAGGCGGGCGGATCACTTAAGACCAGGAATTTGAGACTAGTCTGGCCAAATGGTGAAACCCTGTCTCTACTAAAAATGCAAAATTTTGTCAGGCATGGTGGTGCATGCCTGTAATCCCAGCTACTCAGGAGGCTGAGGCACGAGAATAGCTTGAACCTGGGAGGTGGAGGTTGCAGTGAGCTCAGAGCCTGCCACTGCACACTGCACTCCAGCCTGGGAGACAGAGTGACATTCTGTCCCAAAAAAAAAAAAAAAAAAATTTAAATTGCTTAATCTTTGTTTCTGAATTTGCAGACTCAAACATAAGAGCAGTGTAGTTTTCTATTTGAAAATGCCTTTAAGATCACATATCTCAGTCCCATTTCCTGTATACAAGGAACCAAAGTTCCAGAGGTGGCTTCTCAGAGACTGGGTCTGAGGGAAAAGCTCTTTGCTTCTGGAATGGCCAGTATATCTCTACCTTTGGTTTTTAGTGCTCCAGGATGTTGAGTCCCTATCCTAGAAAGGAATAACAAGGATGGTCACTTCCGCCACAGGCCCTCACCCTACATCCTGCTTGTTAAACATCATCCACCCCAAGGGGCACTTTCAAAGCCTCTGCTGTCCCCCGCCATTGTGTGCCCTGGCTCCAAGCCAACAGACAAGCATTTGAACTTCTGTCTCTGTGATGACGCCTAGCTTCAGGGAATGGACAACCTGGCCTTCTTTATAATGCTAAGCTTCAAGGAAGAAAATATCTTGCAAAACTTGTCCCATTCCCAGGAGCACTCCCATCTATAAGGTGCAAGGCCAGCCTTATCATTCTGTGAAACCAGAAAGCATTTTAAAGGCTGTGATATGAGAAAATAACTCCTTTCTTGACTTCTCCAGAGAAACAGAAATCTTGGCCAGTAGGGTAGACAGAATGTTGTCACTGTCACTTAACAGAATATCAGTTATGAAACTAAACATTAATCTGCGGCTATTCCAGTAAGCTACTTTTCATTAGGGCCTAAAAGAGCATTCCAGAAAGACTAAAACCATCCACCTGGCTTAAAGAGGGCAGATCCAAGAACGCAGCGGAATTTCTAAATCTTTGGAAGTGAAAATGCATCATTCTTGTTTCTTGTACATCCAATTTTCATTGCAGCAAGGGAGATTAAGTTTATCCATGATCTCTAACATCTTCTCAAAGATTTCTAAAGAGGAAAGACTGCAACTGATGCTGTTATTTTAGGTATATAATTCCATCATCATTAAGAATTTGATTAGCAAAAATATATATAAATGTTTACAGCTATTCATTAGAGAAAAAAATGTGTTCAGGATACATAGTAAACACCAAATAAATCATAAGCAGCCTGTTGTTGCTACATGCAATCTTATTTATCTGTCTTAAGTTGGAGTACCTAATAAATTCTGTACTTTGAAGGAATGTCCTAAGGCCTAGATAAAAAAAAAGGGAGGGGGGGCTACAATGGATTTAGTCTTTCTTTTCTTTCTGTACTCCAGGACAAATTCACAAAAACGCAAAGGATTATTTTGAAGTTGTGTTTTTCCTTGTTGGCACGGTGGGAGAAATATTCTCTTGGCAAATAGGCAAAGTAATAGAATCAGCTACTAAAAACTCAAGTATTATTGTTACCAATTTGGCCCTATGAATTAAACACTTTAAAAGCTGCCTGACTTTTTTACTAAGTACCCTGAAGAAATAATTAGACAAGGGTATAAATGTATAAGAATGTGCCTCACAGATTTAAAATGTTAAAAGAAATCAAAATGACCTGAAAGTAAATAAAATATGGGTTTGTTCAACAAGTTATTTTATATATATATATATCCCTGCTGTCAAGACAATGGTGCCATCAGGACTGATGTTGCTGTAGATTGGTTAACTTGGAAAGATGGTTGTAAGAATGAAGGTAACATGGCAGAGCTGTAAAGCCTTCAGATACAGATAGACCTGGAATCATGTCCTTGTTCTGCTGTTGGCCAACTGGATGATCTGAAAATTTATCTCACTCCGACCTTCATTTCTCTCATGTGAAGAATCAAAGTTGATAATGAAAATAGAACACTTGGCAATGAGATTGGCATATTGAGATACTGAAGCTTAAAAAGTACCATTGGCTTAAAAAGGATATTGTTAAGTTTTAAAAACTTATGTATGTTATATAATCATACCCTTGTCAAATGATATATGGATTTATATATTCATCCAGTAGCCAAATATTTACTGAGTATTTATTAACAGACAAGCACTTTGTTAGGCAGAGACTATATAATAACAATAAGCCAAAAATGACACAGACTTTGCCTTCAAAGAGTCCTGCTCATGACTGATTGTGATCAATTAAGTGTAAAACCCCAGCTATAACACTAGAGAGGAAGGGGATAATGAGAGCTTGCAAGAGTGGGGTTGGATCCAACTGGGAAGGGCAGAGAAGTTTCCTAAAGAAATGGCAGCTGAGCAGAGGCAGAGGGATGAGTAGATGAGATGGATAGAAATGAGGAGCAGTGTGTGTAACAGCTAGGTACATTGAATCTAGAGTCAGCCAGGTGTGCTTTCAAAGCTCGCTCCACCACTGTCTTGGTTAGTTCAGGCTGCTGTTACAGAATACCATAGATTGAGTGGCTTAAACAACAAACATTTATTTCTCACAGGTGTGGGGGCTGGGAAGTCCAAGATTATACCATAGATAGAATACCATAGATTGAGTGGCTTAAACAACAAATATTTATTTCTCACAGTTGTGGGAGCTGGAAAGTCCAAAATTAATGTACTGGCAAATTTGGTGCCTGTGAGGGTCTGTCCTCTGGTTGATAGATGGCCATCTTCTCATTGTATCCATTTTTTTTTCCCCCTTGAGACAGGGTTTTGCTCTGTTGACCAGGCTGGAATGCAGTGGCACGCTCACAGCTCACTGCAGCCTCAACCTTCCAGGTTCAAGACATCCTCCCACCCCAGCCTCCCTAATAGCTGTAACTACAGGCACGCACCACCATGCCTGACTAATTTTTTGTGGAGAGGGCATTTCACCATGTTGCCCAAGCTGGTTTCCAGCTCCTGGGCTCAAGCAATCTGCCTGCCTTGGCCTCCGAAAGTACGAGGGTTACAGGCATGAGCCACTGTGCCTGGCATATGAGCAGAGAGAGGAAGCAAGCTCTGTGTCTCTTCTCGTAAGGGCACTAATCCCATTCATAAGTGCTCCCCCATCATGACCTAATCACCTTCCAAAGGCCCCACATCCTACTGCCATCACTTTGGGGGTTAGGATTTCAGCACATCAATTTTGGGGGGGGACACATTCAGTCAATAACAACTACCCACAAGCTGTCACAACTCTGGGCCTGTTGCTCAACTTCTCTGTCCCAATGACGTCACCTGTCAAATGGAAATAATAGTTTTCCTTATTCAATATGATTATGAGGATTAAATTCTTAAAAGACACTATGAAAAAAGCTTAGCCTAGTGCCTAATTCATAGCAACTGCTTAGTAAATGTTAGATAATACTAAAGAAATAAAAGAATGAAGAATCAAATCAACTGCATAGCAGAAGCAGCATACGCCAAGGCTCTGTGGGAACTCGATGAGAAAAAAAGATGAAGCCCTGTTGTTTGTTCTGCTTTTATTCTAAACACTGCTGGAAACCATTGAGGATTTTATGCAGGGGCGCTCTGTGGACTCCATCCTCTTCCTCTCAACCTTTATGCTACAGCCACACCTTCTGACTCTGTCTCTACTACTTGTGACAAGGCCTTTGCCCGTGATGTGCCCTTTTCACAGACTCTTCTTTCTACTTGCCTTCTCTTACCTCCTTCAGACTCCAGCCTTCAGATTCCCCTGGGAAGTCTTCCCTGACCTCCCTGATAGCAAGTCGTTTTTAAACAGCACCCTCAGTGCTATTAAATCGCTTTGCCTGATTTATGTCTCTCTCTCCCACCTACATCTTCACAAAATGAGACACTGTCTGTTATTGCCTGCAGTTGTATCCCCATCCACTAGCATAGTGGCTGGCCTATTGTAGGTGCTTATTTCACACTGGATAATGGAAGATGGAAAGAATAGAAAAGAAAGAGGGAGGGGGAAATGTGTTGAAAAATAAGGTGGGGTGGGGAGGCATTGAGGCCAGCTCAATTTCAGACATTGATTTTGAGTGGCACGTCTAGGTAGGGATTTCTGAAAACAGACGTGTAGGTCAAGAGATGTACACTAAGGAGTCCTTAGAACATGGGAACTCACTTAAGCAAGTGAATGAAGAAGAGCAGAGTCTTTGGATACAAGGTTTGGCGTCACTAACTATCAATATGGACAAGTTACAAAGTCACTGAATCCTCTTTAAGAGCCACATAGAGACAGAACTTGATCCCAGCCACACAGACCCCCGATTGCATGCTTCCCATGTCCCCTGGCTGGTCACTTGGAGCACCCTGAATATTGATCATACATAACTGAGACACTCCTAATGGTTTGGCTTCTGAAGTTTGTTAGGTACTTACTGATATCCATCAGCTAGAGATAGTGTTGTTGAAATACGCATAATCATACCTTTCCCCCAGGTCCCTCTAAGGTGTGCAGAGATCTAAAGAGAAAATGCACACGAAAAGACTTTCCAAATATCAAGTGTCAAACACGTGAAGATGACATTGTCATTACAGAGATCAAGTGACAATATTAAGGATGTTTTTTTCAGGGAGAAATACATTGCATTGGAGTCCATCTTTTTAGATACTTTCATGGTTGCCTCAGTCTATTCAAGATTTTTTTAAATTTTTACCACTCAAGCTGTTTTAACAAAATACCTTAGATTGGGTAATGTATAACAAAAACTTGTTGTTCACACATCTGGAAGCTAGGAATTCCAAGATCAAGGCACTGACTGCATCAATATCTGCTGAGGGCTCGCTCTTTGCTTCAAAAATGGCACCTTATGGCTGTGTGCTGACATAATTGAAGGGCAAACTAGGTCCATCAGGTCTCTCTCTCTTTTTTTTTTTTTTAGACAGAGTCTCACTCTGTCACCCATGCTGGAGTTCGGTGGCACAATCTTGGCTCGCTGCAACCTCCACTTCCCGGGTTCAAGCAATTCTCATGCCTCAGCCTCCCAAGTAGCTGGGATGACAGGCGCATACCACCACACCTAGCTAATTTTTCTATTTTTAGTACAGACAGAGTTTCGCCATGTTGGCTGGGCTGGTTGCAAACTCCTGACCTCAGGTGACCCGCCTGCTTCAGCCTCACAGTGCTGGGATTACAGGTGTGAGCCACAGCACCTGGCCAAGCTTCTTTTATAAGGGCATTAATCCTATACATGAGGACTTCATCTTCATGGCCTAATCATCTCCCAAAGGTCCTACCTCTTAATATCATTACCTCAGGGGTTAAGGTTCAACATATGAATTTTGGAGGGATACAATCATTCACACCGTAGCAGTGATTAGGAGCATTGGTCTTGAAGTCAGACACATCTGGTTTAAATCTGGCTCACTTATTCCTAGTTGCCTAGTCCTGAGTCAGGGACTTTTCTAAGCCTTTGTCTCTTCATCTGTAAGATGGAAATAATAATAGTACCTCCTCACAAAACTGTTTGATGTTGCCTATAAAGTGCTTTGCACAATGCCAATCAAACAGGCCTTAATAAATGTTAACAATTAATATGATCATCTTTTAATTAATGAATTAATTTATTTTTTAAGACTGGGTCTCGTTCTATTGTCCAGACTGGAGTGCAGTGGCGCAATCTTGGCTCACTGAAACCTCTGCTTTCTGGGTTCAAGCGATTCTCCTGTCTCAGCCTCCTGAGTAGTTGGGATTACAGGCATGCGCCACCACACTCAGCTAATTTTTGTATGTTTAGTAGAGATGGGGTTTCACCATATTGGCCAAGCTGGTCTTGAACTCCTGACCTCAAGTGATCCACTGCCTCAGCCTCCCAAAGTGCTGGGATTACATGCGTGAGCTACCGTGCCTGGCTATCATCATTGTCTTTAAGAGTGCTCTAGAGAGCAGGGACCAAATGAAAGAATTACTGAATCTATCTCAATTCCTTTCAGCATCCTCTCATCTGGATTATATTACCCAAGGTACAAGATGTTGCATTAGACTGCATAGCTCCCTGCAACAGATTGGAGAGTTCCTACCCTCCCCACTTGCTCTTTAATTAAGGACATATATTAAGCATAGCTGTCCTAAGCAAGGACTCTCGGGGGAAATAAGGTATATCTTAGGTCATGTTACATGCACAAAAACAAATCTTTTCCCTGCCCATGTAGAGGGATCTATGCTGGTTTGGAGACTGCACAGGAAAGACCTAATGTGTTTATTCCAGGCATGGCTCTTTTCTTATCTTGGAGAATGATCCTGAATAAGCCATTTCACCATGTTGGGCCTCATTTTCCTTAACTGCGAAATGAATAAGGCAGAAATGGTGGGGAGTGAAGTGGGAAAGTACCTCTACATTCTCTCCAAAGGTTTTCAATGTTATAATTTCATGCTTGTAGACTCATGGATGCCTGTCCATCCTGTGTTTGATCATGGCAAGTGTTTGTTAAATGTTATTTTCTCCCCCAAGAAAATTCCATTAAAAATCATTTTCATATCACCTAATTTCTTATAAAATTACTAATTATCATTCAGTAAAGCACCAACTACTGAGTTGATAATAAATATGCTTTATAAAAGAAAGAAGCACCTGTAATGCCAGCACTTTGGGAGGCCTAGGTGGGTGAATCACCTGAGGTCAGGAGTTCAAGACCAGCCTGGACAACATGGTGGAAACCCATCTCTACTAAAAATACAAAAATTAGTGAAGTGTGGTAGTGCACGCCTGTAATCCCAGCTACTCCAGAGGCTGAGACAGGAAAATCACTTGAACCTGTGAGGCGGAGGTTGCAGTGATCCAAGATCGTGCCACTGCACTCCAGCCTGGGCAACAGAGCGAGACTCTGGAAGCACTAATAAGTGCTTCTTTTACTGATTTTAATTGGCAGGTAAAACTAACCTAGTGATGTAAAGTAATTTAGAAGCAGACAACGTGAAAGAGAATGTTCCTGTTTACGGTAATTAAAACCAGGTGAGGCTGATGAGTTGTTAATTTTTCTTGAAGGTACGTTTTGAGTACTGTATTGTTATAAAGTACCTGAAGGAAGGTGTCACTTTGGGAGAGTAAGGTCAGCTGCATGCTGGAGACACCATGGGCTTCCCTGAATAGGTTTATTTGGCTAGAAAAGAGGGTGGGAGGGGCACAGCATGAGTGCGCTTGTGGGCTCATCAGGACAGAATGTTGAAGTCAGGCTTATTTCTAAAAGTGATCTGGGCCAGGCATGGTTGCTCACACCTGTAATCTCAGCACTTTGGGAGGCCGAGGCAGGTGGATCACTGGAGGTCAGGAGTTCGAAACCAGCCTGGCCAACATGGTGAAACCCTGTCTCTACTAAAAATTATCTGGGCGCTGTGGAGGCACCTGTAATCTCAGCTACTCGGGAGGCTGAGGCAGGAGAGCCTGGGAGGCGAAGGTTGCAGTGAGCTGAGATCGTGCCACTGCACTCCAGCCTGGGTGACAGAGTGGGACCCTGTCTCAAAAAGAAACAAACAAAAAGTGATCTGAGGAGATAATGGTGAGGGATAAAATAGGTAATCGGGAACCTGTGAAAGACCTTACATTCTATTCGTAAGAGGTTAAACTTACATGAGAGACACTTGGAGATGCATGTGGTTCTGGAAATAGGAGATATTTTTTTCTCTAAATTTCAGAGTGTGGGCACACTTTCCAGCACCTTCTCCGCACCAATGGGGAAAAATAAACCATCCAACACAGAAATACCAAATCTGAGATATGAAAAGTCACTCCATTTAAACCCAGGCCTTTCCTTCATCGCTCGTTTTAGGAAATGTGCCTTGACACCTCCTCAATGTTACTTTGAATTCAGAATTAGAATGGGTGGAAAGAATTCAAAATGGTAAGCTGTCCCAAAACACCAAGTCCTCAGTTATATTTACCTGACAAAACTGCTTATAGAGTCAGAGTGGAAGTGATTGTGACAGGTGGGGGCAGGTAGTATGAACATGAAGAAGAGAACAGAATTTAGAGGGACTCTGACGGTATTTCCTCCCCGTTCCTCCCAACAAGTTCCCCATGCTCCCCGGTGCAGTGATTCCTACAAGCAGAACCACAATGAAACCAGTTCCCAAACACTCGTTAATGAAGCAGTATTAACTACTGCCATTTCTTTTTTTTTTTTTTTTTTTTTTTTTGAGACGGAGTCTCGCTCTGTCGCCCAGGCTGGAGTGCAGTGGCGTGATCTCTGCTCACTGCAAGCTCTGCCTCCCAGGTTCACGCCATTCTCCTGCCTCAGCTTCCTGAGTAGCTGGGACTACAGGTGCCCACCACCACGCCTGGCTAATTTTCTGTATTTTTAGTAGAGAACGGGGTTTCACCGTGTTAGCCACAATGGTCTCGATTTCCTGACCTTGTGATCCGCCCACCTCGGCCTCCCAAAGTATTATGTTTTTATGTAAAAAAACACCCTCTCCTTTGACCAAAACTTTAGTCAGGGCCCTCTGAGTCCTCTTCTTGACTAAACCCAACCTTAGGCTTCCCTCTCTGTCTTTGTAGAATCCAGTTTGAGCAAGAATCCTGCTAAGTCAGTTTATCGAAAATTCCCCACCCTTGGTATCTGACCTTTGATGTCTAGTCACCCTGGCCTGCCTTCAGCAAGAGCCCTATCAAGTCAGTTTAGCTGGAAACCCCTCATCCTTGATGCTTCTTCTTAGTACTTTTTCATCCATTGACACCCACCCCCGCAAACCCTGCTGCTGAGTTACAAGTCCGCTTGTCCTTGTTGCTGGAATTGAGTCCAATTTTTCTCCCCCACTGCTGCAATGGTTCCGATACCTATCTCCATGGCCTCCCCCTTTGAATAAAGTCTGCCTTGCCATCTTTAATAAGGGTCACGAATAGTTTTTTTCTTGGAATGTTCCCGAAACCACCATTGCAAAATTATAACTGAGACAGTGAAAGAGACCTGACCTAACCAACTCCATCTTCTAACCTCCAAGCTGTCCTTGTTTATTCCTGGGCGTAGGCTGAACTAACTTTGAGAGGAACTTAGTTGTTTATAGTTTGACACAAAGATGGTCACAACCTTTTCCCAAAATAAACCCCCTTCTTGCCTGGGGACTAGACTGCCTTTGTAGGACTAATGAATTAGCCACAAAATTAGAAATTCTGGTTTAAGAGTCATGCAGGCGGAGGCTATAAGATTCTTACCCTCCATAAACTGTTCCTAAAATCAGTGCTTGAGATATTTCGCAGACCCTGCACTTGATGGATCAACTGGCACCACCCAGATGGAGAAACTGGCTTATCTGATCTTATGACCCTCACCCCGGAACTGATTCAGCACAAGAGGACAGTTTCAACTTCCTATGATTTCATCTCCAACCCAACCAATCAGCACTCTTGACTCACTAGTCTTTCCCCCACCTACCAAAAATTATCCTTAAACACTGTAATCCCTGAATACGGAGAGACTGATATAAGTCATAATAAAACTCCATCTTCTGCACAGCCAGCTCTGCCTGAATGACTCTTTCTCCATTACAATTCCCCTGTCTTGAAAAATCAGCTCTATCTGGGCATCAGGCAAGGTGAACCCCTTGGGCGGTTATATTCCTAACACAAATAAATGATAAATGCTTGAGGAGATGGATATTCCAGTTATCCTGCTTGCATCATTATACACTGTAGGCTTGTATCAAATCATCACCTGTACCCCACAAATATATAAAACTATTATGTACCCATAATTTTTAAAAAATCAAAATAATCTGAATATATCTTATGCATTAGTTGCTTTACTAAGTATAAAACACAAGTCTGCAAATTTTTTCTACATGTTTTTTGGAGGCTTGCTTTCTCCATTATCCATGTAGGCAATATCCTCAGGAACACTAAATACAAGAGACAATTCTCAACCCTCTTTTTAGCATTTGACTGTACAAACGCCTCCACCTTTAGCTCCTGATTCTCTCCCAGTTCCTTTCGTACTTTTTGACTGCTCTTTTTTGTGCTATTTCTCTGGGTTCTTTCTCTTCCTACCTCTTATTGCAGTTGTTTCCTTAGATTTATCCATAAACATTAACTTTTTTGTCTGATTGATCCCCTTCACTGCTCCTGCCTTCCAGAGAGGTCCTCAAACAATAGTTCGTAGATTAGCTGCATCAGAATCAATCAAGTACTTGTTAGTAATACAGCTTCCTGGGCTGCTGAGATTAAAACTTCTGAAACTCAGAATTTTAACATAATTTTAAGGAAAGAATCATAACGAAGGAGCTCCAGAGGATTCTGGGGAGAAGATAGTCCAGTGATTACTGTTCTAGAAGATGCTGCTAATATTTACATTTATTTCTTTAGTCAATTCTGAGGGTTTCCTGAGCTCTAGACCACTCATTCTAACAGTTTACTGGTGACCCCAGCTATATTTCCCTCCCTCAACTCATCCCAAACCGGCAGGAATTATGTATGCCCTCTATGTTTTATTCCTTTAATGACACCATTTATAACCCCCACATACAGCCTCCCACGCTAGAAATCTGATACCTACATCTTCTCTCCTTTCTCACCCCTACATCTAGCTGATAATATAATCCTGCTGACTGTGTTTGTGAAATATCATCTGAATCCACCTGGTTTTTTATTTATCACACAGTGATCATTTACTTCGCAACTTCATCTCTTTCTCAGGATATTGTAATAGTTTAGACTTGTCTAACACCCTGATTCTCTTATCTCTAATCCATCCTGCACATTTCAATATGAATCATCATTCTAGGGCAGCACTCTCTTGTAGAACTTCCTGCAGTGATGGAAATGCATTGTCCAATATGGTAGCCCCTACCCTCATGTGACTATTGAGAACTTCATATGTGATCAGTGTCAGTGGAGAACTGCATTTTAAATATAATTGAACTCAAATGTATATAGGCAGCCAGGCATGGTGGCTCACACCGATAATCCCAGCACTTTGGGAGGCTGAGGCGGACGGACGACCTGAGGTCAGGAGTTCGAAACCAGCCTGGCCAACGTGGCGAAACCCAATATCTACTAAAAATACAAAAATTAGCCTGCATGGTGGCACATGTCTGTAGTCCCAGCTACTCTGGAGGCTGAGGCAGGAGAATCACTTGAACCTGGGAGGTGGAGGTTGCAGTGAGCCAAGATTGCGCCATTGTACTCCAGCCTGTGTGACAAAGTGAGACTCTGTCTCAAATTAAAAACAAAACAAAACAAAAAGTGTATATAGCCACTAGGATCTAGAGGCTACCATATTGGACACCACAGTTCTAAAATATGAGTCTTTTCTTATCTCATTGCTTTAAAAAGAACTCATTAGCTGTAGGATGAGGTCTAGACAGTAGCGTGAATGATCTTCATACTCTAACCTCCTCTTCAGTTTCTACCACCACCTACCTCACTATCCCGATCCCACATACACTTTAGTACTGTAGAACTTTGCTTTTTCTAAATAAGTCATAATTTTTCTATCTCCCAGCTCTTGATCCTGCTGTTTCCTCTATGTAGAATGCCTTTCCTTTATGTCCTTCCTTTCAGAATTTGACCCATTTTTCAAGGTTTAATAAAGAAAGCCCTGCCCCCACTCCCAACAAAAGGAACATCCCCTTATGGACCTTGGACAAGCCATTTAGTATCTCTCAGCCCAGTTTTCTCATCTGCAAAGTGGGAATATCATTTCCTCTTTTACGGAGTTGTTGGGGGATTAGATGTTGCATTATTCAGACTCCGTCACTGAGAAAGCATGCAATAAAAATAGCTGTTATTATTTTCTGTCCTCCTATAACATTTATCATGTGGTATCAGGCATCTTTCCAGATAAGACTCTCTCTCCCCTCAAGACTGTGAGCTTGTTAGCAAGAAAGCCTTGGTCTTGTTCATGGATGTCCTTCAGCATCCAGCACATTGTTGCCATTTGACAAATGCCTTGGCTGGGCGGCAAATAAATAACTTAGTTACTCACATAGGATTGCATAGAACTTTTTTAAGCATGACATTTTGTGTATATTTTAGGGGGGAGTAAAAGAGACATACAATTGTAGCAAGAATTCGCAAAAGAAGATGCCAACAACTTTTCTTTTAAGCATCAAATCTTTCTCATTACTGCCCAGAAAAACCGGCATAAGCTGTTGTTAAATCTGTGCCCCTTCTCCTCGCTTGACTGGAGTATGAGTTTTAACATTTTGCCATTTTGACTTTCCTTTCTGGGCCCCCTGGGTCCTCTCCTCCCACCCCCTCCCTGGGTAGTAAGTTTTCATCACTGTCACCATGGCAACAGCAAGGATGCCTCATTCCTCACAGTTCTGCACAGCTAAACTCTGGTCGCCTTTGTCCACTGAGCTAGCTGAATTCTTTATATATACACCACTAAATCAACTATCTTCTATACAGAACTTCATCCATTATTCAACCTGTAAAAAAAAACAAAAAAACAAAAACAAAACAAAAAAAACTGATGTATACTAATTTCTTCTCCTGGGAATGGCCTTTTTCCAGACCTACCAATACTCTTGAATACACCAGACATTTTGGTCCCTAGGAACAAATATAAAAATTGCTAGTGTACTTGCGTCCAATATAAGCGCGGCACAATTTTAAAGCACGCAACAGAGCATTCATAATGGGTTTCCCTTTTAAAAGCACAGTAGACCAAAAATAAACCTGACAAAGGGCAGCTGTAGAGTTTTAACACGTGGAAAACTCCACAAGCAGCAGTTATGTAACTTGAAAGAAACATGATAAATATTTCACACCATTAGATGAACTTCCAACTCTGACACTGAAAGAAAAAAAAAAAAGCAAAGAACACGAAACGAATGCACCTCAAAACTCCAAGGAGCAAAAAGCTTAAACTGAGAAGAGAACAAGGCTGTGTTAAAATCTGAGACCTGACTTCCAGCACAAGGCTTGATTGCTTTTTTTTTTTTTCCTCCAGTCCGAGGCGGAGCCCGCGAACCCCATCTCCTCAGAGCGCCACCCCCTCAGCTTCGCCCGTTGGGCAGAAATTTTCCAAATATCTCCACCCCTAGGCTGAAAAGCCAAAAAGAAGTTTTGAGCCAAGGAGGGGAAGAAAGGAGTTGGGGCAAAACAGGAGGCGTTTCCCCACCCGCATACATCCCCGTCCCCGAGACACCCAATCCCCACCCCAGCCTGCCCACGCCTCCCGCCCCCGGCTTCTCGCCCTGGGGACAGCTGGCAGCCCCGCGCGGACCAGACACAAAGCCGATCAATCCCAGAGGCGTGGGGGCGGAGGGACGACCCGCCGGGGCTTTCCCGGGCGCTGCTCCTCCTGCTGCCCCCTTGCTAGGACCCGGCGGACGCCTCGCCTGGTTTTCACGCCCTCTAGCCCCCACCCTCACCCCGAAAAAAAGAACAGACCCCCATCCCTGGGCTGGAGGACCCGCCTCTTGGCAGCCAGCTGAGAAGGCGCCCCGGGGAGGGGGAAATTGACATCCCATCTAGAACCGTCCCTCCTCTTCCTCCCCTCCCGACTCTGCTCCTCTCCCGCCCCAGAAGTTCAAGGGCCCCCGGCCTCCTGCGCTCCTGCCGCCGGGACCCTCGACCTCCTCGGAGCAGCCGGCTACCACCCCGGGAAGATGGCGAGGAGGAGCCGCCACCGCCTCCTCCTGCTGCTGCTGCGCTACCTGGTGGTCGCCCTGGGCTGTAAGTTGCTCGGGTTCCTCTACCCTTCCTGCCTGGACCAGCCTGTCCCCACCCTCCAGCCCCCCACAGGGCGCTCGCGGACGGTGTCTGGGCGGCTCTGGGCCGAGGTCGCCGCGGGGCGTCTGACCTTGCGCCCCGGCGAGCGGGAAACCCAGGGTGCCCGCGGGCGGACGCTGGGAGCAAGGGAGCGCGAGGTCGTGGGTTTCTTGTAAATTGCGTCTGATTTTGTCAGTTCTAGATACAGAAAAATAAGGGTTCCCACTAGCAGGTTCTCATCCGTTTGTAAAGTTGGGGTAAGTTTTCAGACAGAGGGACGTGATTCGAATGCAAAACTCACTACCCACTGGTAAGATGCTAAGATCCCAAGAAAGATGGCATCACTGGGAGGCGGGCGCCGGCCACACTTTGAGTCCCCGGGGAGGGGGCAGCGTCCGCGTGGTCTGGGCTCTGTAGCGCCCCGGCTGAGCCGGCGATATGCAAAGCACTTGTGGGGCGGAGATGGGGGGAATTCGTGGCTGCTGAGCCAGAATTACTTTCATCCTCTCCACCTGCACATCTACATTCAGTTAGAGAAGTCTCTGGTCTGGGGACTCTAGCCAGCTGCTGTGTCCTCAGGGGACATCCAACGGGACGATTGTTAGAAAGATTCAGAAGCCACATGATCCAGTAGCTGGGGAGACGTCCCAAAGCCAATTTCACCGGATGATTTTAAACAGGATTTTCACGGATTCTGGGCTCATGAGATTTAAAATCCTGGGAACGTTGCCGTTATTTTTTTTTCTTCGCGTTAACTTTTTAGGAAAATGGAGGAAATTACAGTAGACCTTAAGCAATGCAGTTCGACTTTTGCTTTTTCTTTTTTCTCCTACCTTTTTTGTTTTGCTTTTTTCCCTTCCTCCCTTTCTTTCTCTCTTTTCTTTTCTTTCTTTCTGTCTGTCTGTCTGTCTGTCTCTCTTTTGTAAAATGAGTTACTGTTGCTATTCTTGTTCCGGTAAAGTAATACTTATAATACTCAACCTGCGGGATGAGTGTCTAATACCACAATACAATGATATTTTCTCACGCCCTTGCTGCCCAAATGATCATCGCACAGCTCAAGTGATGTGAGCCATGTCCCTTTGTGGAGGAGGAAGGTGCACATTGTCTCAGGAAAGAGACATGTGCTGACCAATATTATATAAAGTCAAATCAAAAAGCCAAAGTTTCACAATGAAACCCTTGTGCAATTTTGAAATATCAGTTGGTATTATACAGAACACACAGAAGAAAAAAATGCACTCATGCTAAAAGGCAACAGAGAGGTAGGCTGGACAAATTCTAACAGAACAACTGAGAAAGTTATGTATTCTGCTGAAATCCTAAATTTCAAATAGAAAAGAGTGTGCCTGTTAGTGTAGAATTGTCACTAATTAAAAACAAAATCGTTTCTGCTCTGCTATTCCTATTGACTCACCAACATAGAAACAATACACCCCAAGTTTGAAATCGTAATGGAGAAACAACCAAGAGGCAAGCAAAAGCATAGATGAATAGGGCTGAGTGACCTCTTCAAGCTTTAGGTAATATAACACATTGGCTCTGCTAAACTTGATTCCTACAGGGGATAAATTTGGAAGTGTTGCAGGGACTTTTCTATATTGTTCCTGAGACACACCAAAAGATCTGGCATTGCAAGAGTGTTTTATTTGTGTGTGGGTTTTTTTAATGTTTAAAACAATTTTAGAACAGTTTGGATTTAGATAAAAATTCCAAAACTAGTATAGAGAGTTCTCATATACTCCACACCCAGTTTCCCGTATTGTTAATATCTTACATGAGTATGGTACACTTTATTCAAATTTCCTTCATTCTTACCTAATGCCTTTTCTATGCCAGGATGCCATCCAGGCTACCATATTACATTTAGTTGTCATGATTCCTTAGGTTCTTCTTGGTTGTAACAGTTTCTCAGGCTTCCCTTGTTTTCTCTTATTATAATGGGTTTGAGAAGTACTGGTCAAGTATCTGGTACAATGACCGCCAATTGGTGTTTCTCTGACATTTTTCTCATAACTAGTCTGGGGTTATAGGGGTTTTGGAGGAAGATCAGAAAGTGGTAAGGGACCTAGGTAAAGGGACATTTTCATCACATTATCTCCAGGGAACATACTGTACACATGACTTACTGCTGTTGATGTGAACCTTGATCACCTGTAATCCTACTCATAATGTAGTGCATACCAGTTTTCTCCACAGATTACCTACCCTTTTATCTTCATTTCCATACTAGATTTTTTGGAAGGAAGTCACTACATGCAACCCACACTTCTTCAGAAAGGAGAGTTATGCTCCATCCCCTTGCAGGCAGAGTATCTTCATAAATTATTTGGAGCTCTTCTGCATGGGAGATGTGTCTCTCCCTTCCCTTCATTTGTTTATTTAATCATGTGTTTTTCTATCAGTATGGGTTGATACATATTTGTTTTATACTTTGGGTTATAATTCAATACTATTTTATTTATTGAAGATTTAGTGGATTTCTAATGCTATTGTTACAGATTCATCTTCTTAATATTCTTCCCAGATGTAACTGTGCCACTCTTTTGGTCACTCCTCTCATATACAATATCATGCTTACTCCCTTCTTTCCTTTTTTTCCTGCTGTTTATCAGCATTTTTTATATCTTTCTTGGTAGTCTGAAGGATTGCTTTTTTGTTGCTGTTCTTGTTATTTAAATGATGATGTCAGTATCCCTGTTGAGATATGGACATTTGTGTGTGTTTAGTTGAATTACATTTTTCTTTCCCACTCCATTAGGAAAAGAATTGCTTGATGTTTGCTCACCACTATACGTCCAGTGCTGAGTGAAGTTCCTGGTTAATAGCAGGTATAAATATATGCCTGTTGATTCTGTGGTGTCTTAGTCCATTCAGGCTGCTGTAACAAAATACCATAAACTGAGTAGCTTATAAACAACATTTATTTCCCACAACTCTGGAGGCTGAGAAGTTCACAATCAAGATACCAGCAAATTCAGTGTCAGGCAAGTGCCCACTTTCTGGTTCATAGATGGAGCCTTCTCAGGGTGACCTCCCATGGTGGAAGAGGCAAGGCAGCTCTGACGTCTCTTTGTAAGGGCACTTGTTCTCATGACCAGATCACAGTCCAAAGCCTTCAACTCCTAATATCATCACATTGATGATTAGATTTCAACATATGAATGTGGGGGGGACATAAACCATAGCAGATGGAATGGGGATGAGGTAGGGTAGGTAAAAGAAGTGTATAGATTGAACTGATTGCAATATAAATCATGAAGCTCTAACTTCATGTTAAGTAGGTAGGGTGTCAGATTTCTCTGAGGCATCATTTAAGCTGATATCTCAAAAAATAATAGGAATGAGTATTCCGTGTTTGGTGGGGTGTTGTCATGCCTTTTGGGGTCTCTCAGAGGCAAGGAACTGATTGTGAATGATCTACCTAGCCAGTAGCAGCTGGTCCTCAGATTGGGACTGGAACCTGATCCAGGCGCTTAGCCTGATTCTAATCTCTCATCAACTGATAAAGATTGTGGTAGGAGAGAGAGGTCTGAATCTTTTGTAAAATCACAAGGTTCTGCCTTTTTGCCAGAACTGACCCAAAACAGCACTCCAGGGAACTGGTACTAGGAAAATTCTGCCCTCTGTATCTATTGTTAAGAAGCAACTGTCATAATCAATTTGCTGGAGAGAAGTGGTTCCATGCTGGCATAGTCTCAATTATCTGATGAACAGAAACGTTAAAATGGGCTTGTAGGTGGATTTAACAACCATTTCAAGACTATGAAAGAAATTATATTAAAAAGAATGAAGTCAAAAACAAAACCTTCAGCCTGAGCACAGTGACTTCACTACAACCGAGAACACTCATTTATCCTCCCACATGCGCAGTTTAATGAGAGGAGCCCACGGGAGCTTACGGATGTTCACCACCCATGGTTTCCATTGCATTGGTTTCTTCCTGTGGGCCTTCTCCATAGAGAAGATGTATTAGAATACAGAGGTAAGAGCTGCTAGCTTTATTGAAGTCAGACCACCAGAAAGCTATAAAGGCCATTACTTAAAATAATATTTTTTCATTCCATGCAATATAGTAATAACACTGCTGAGTCAATACTCCAGTATACCCCTCCAGCTAGACTGATGTTTTGAGGAAGATGATAGTGAGGATGGAAAAGGGGAATCAGAACATGGGTCAGGTGCTTCCTTTGGCAAAAGCAGCAAAAGAAAACTTAAAACCAGGGGCTGTTTTCTTGGACAGTATTAGTGTTAACAAGGCTAGAACTCAGAAAAAAATAATCCAACCATATTACTTTTCTATTGCTGTGAAACATATGACCACAAACAAAACAATACAAATGTATTGTCTTAAAGTTCTAGAGGTCAGAAGTCCGAAATAGGTCTCACTGGGCTAAAATCAAGGTATTGGCCGGGCGCGGTGGCTCACGCCTGTAATCCCAGCACTTTAGGATGCCAAGGCAGGCGGACCAGAAGGTCAGGAGATCGAGACCATCCTGGCTAACATGGTGAAACCCTGTCTCTACTAAAAGTACAAAAAATTAGTCGGGCATGGTGACGAGCACCTATAGTCCCATCTACTCAGGAGGCTGAGGCAGGAGAATGGTATGAACCCAGGAGGCGGAGCTTGCAGTGAGCCGAGATCACGCCACTGCACTCTAGCCTGGGCAACAGTGCAAGACTCCATCTCAAAAAATAAATAAATACATAAATACATAAATAAAATAAAACAAAATCAAGGTATCGGCATAGAGCGTTCCTTCTGGAGGTTCTAGAGGATAATCTGTTTCCATGGCTTTTCCAGCTTCTGGAGGCTCCCCACTCACGGCCCTGTCCCACCAGCTTCTAAGCATGCGATGCCAGGCTGCCATCTCTCTAGTTCTCTGTACTCTGCTTCCTTCTTCCACTCATCAGGACCCTTGTCTCACCTGACCTTGGGCTCACCTGAGTAACTCTGGATAATTTACCCATTTCAAAGTCAGCTGGTTAGCAACTTGTATCCATCTGCCATTTCAATTCCTATTTACCATGTAAAGTAAGATATTTATAGTTCTGGGGAGTAGGTTGTGGACATCTTTGTGGGGCTATTATTCTGTCTCTCACAGCAGCCAAAATGAGGTTATGCCCAGCAACAGTGTTTTCAGTGCTGTAGCCAAGAATATTCTAGATTCCGTGAAGTCACCATAACTTTTAAAGTATAGCTCATAGTGATATAAAGCTGGTTGGTTGTTTAGGTTTGTTTTATTTGAGATGGAATCTCGCTCTGTCACCCAGGCTGGAGTGCAGAGGTGCATTCTCAGCTCACCACAACCTCCACCTGCCAGATTCAAGCAATTCTCCAGCCTCAGCATCCTGAGTAGCTGGGATTACAGGCGCCCACCACCACGCCCAGCTAACTTTTGTATTTTTAGTAGAGACTGGGTTTCGCCGTGTTGGCCAGGCTGGTCTTGATCTCCTGACCTCAGGTGATCTTCCTGCCTCAGCCTCCCAAATTCTGGGATTACAGGCATGAGCCACCGCACCCAGCCTAAAGCTGTATTTTTTATGAGTTGTTTTTCAAATTGCATAGTATGGTGGTAAAGAACATGCACTCCAATGCTGCACTCGGTGCTCTTACCAGCTGCGTGATCTTATACAGGTTAATACCTGTATATATGTCAGTTTACTCATCAGTGTTGGTGATAATCCCAGTAAGAGTGCTTACCTCATAGAGATTTAGGAAGAATTACATGTATAGCACGCTTAGTAAACTGGAGAAGCCATTGAAGCCTTTTGACATTGAGTATCAGTTTGATTTGCATTTTAAAGAGAATGCATTGGATGGAGTATGGTGAATGGAAGGATTGGGGTGGGGGGAGTCAAACTGGGGAAACCAGTTAGAAGTTATTGGAGTAGTCCAGGCAATTGCTTATGTAAGTACTTATTTTATATAGTTTATCGGTAAATATACTCACATAATTACACATACACATATAACCACTGACAATTGCTTTTACAGCTGTCACCTAGTGATGTGATATGTTCTGAGAAATGTGTCGTTAGGTGATTTTGTTATTGTGTGAACATCATAGAGTGTACTTACACTCTATGGTAGAGCCTGCTGCACACCAAGGCTATATGGTGTAGCCTGTTGCTCCTAAGCTACAAANAGCCTTTTGACATTGAGTATCAGTTTGATTTGCATTTTAAAGAGAATGCATTGGATGGAGTATGGTGAATGGAAGGATTGGGGTGGGGGGAGTCAAACTGGGGAAACCAGTTAGAAGTTATTGGAGTAGTCCAGGCAATTGCTTATGTAAGTACTTATTTTATATAGTTTATCGGTAAATATACTCACATAATTACACATACACATATAACCACTGACAATTGCTTTTTACAGCTGTCACCTAGTGATGTGATATGTTCTGAGAAATGTGTCGTTAGGTGATTTTGTTATTGTGTGAACATCATAGAGTGTACTTACACTCTATGGTAGAGCCTGCTGCACACCAAGGCTATATGGTGTAGCCTGTTGCTCCTAAGCTACAAACCTGTACAGCATGTTACTATACTGGATACTGTACGCAACTGTAAACAGTTGTAAGTATTTGTGTACCTAAACATATCTAAACATGGAAAAGGTACAGTGAAAACAGCATAAAAGATAAATGGTACACCTGTATAGGCACGTACCATGAATGGAGCTTGCAGGACTGGAAGTTGCTCTGAGCGAGTCAGTGAGTGAGTGGTGAGTGAATTTCACTCACCTGGGACGTTACTGTATACTACTGTAGACTTTATCAACACTGTACACTTAGGCTACACTAAATTTATAAAACAATAAAGTTCTTGTGTTACAGCAGTACAGGCGTTATAGTATCACTAGATAATAAGAATTTTTCAGCTTCATTATAATCTGTGGAACCACTGATATGGTTCATTGTTGACCAAAATGTCATTATGTGGTGCATGACTGCATTTGAAATGTAGTTAATTAAATCTGATCAGGAATTTAAAAAAAAAAAACGGCTCTTTGGTTTTTAAGGAAATTTTTTTAAATCATGTATGCTGCATTTTCAACTTTCTGTTCAGTTCCCAACCTATAAACATGAAACAGTAGCTCTTTTGGTTATTATATATACCTTCTTTCAATGTTATTCTCTTTCCCACACGTAAGTTTATTTTCAGTATTTGTTTCCAGTGTTTCCAGAGTTTCCCTGAGTTGTCATCCTTAGAATGGTCATTTTACTTGATTTGATGTTCAGAAGAGTGGCCTTCTATGTTCCAAAGGGTATGAGTGTATGCATGCATGGGGTGTGGGGGAAAGAGAGAGAGAGAGAGAGAAGGAGAGAGAGAGAGGATGGATGGTTGTGTGCTCAAATAAATGCCTGCTGACAGGAACACAAAACCCTACTCTATGAATCTTTAGGCCAGTGAATGGGTAGGAAATGCTCTCCAGTTTGGATTGTTCCTACATTTTATAAGCAGAGAAGCAAATCCTGTGAAAGTATTTCAAGAGCTGCCCTCTTAGCTGTCCATTGTCTTGGCTCAGAAAGTCCTAAAGAAGAATCCTTGTAAACTTAACAGACAGGAATTTTGTTTTTTACTGGAGAGCTCTGCTTTTCTTTATCGCATGGCATCAGCATCAAATTTTTATTTGTTTTGTTGGGTTTTCTGTTGTGTTGTAGTTGTCGGAATTTTCTACTGGGATAATTTAGGACGGGCTTGTCTTTATATTTGTAAGGAGTAAAAATGCATCACCTGGTCTGTCTTCTTTATGCTAGGTTTGTCCAATTTGCTTCCTTTCATTTTGTCAATGCAGTCACCCGCCGTTTTTACTCTTCGCTTTCTTCACATTGTGAAACTTGCTAAATACATACTATGGACAAAACCAAAGATAAAAATGAATTAATTGTTAAACACATTTTCTTATATGTCTAACTAAAAATAATATATGCTTAGGGTAAATTCAAACAGAGCAGCAAGTTTATAAAACAAGAAATAAGTCTCCTTTCCAGTCTTCCTAACTCCTATGCCTCTCAGATAGCCCATCTTTAAGTTTCCTGTATATGGTTTCAAGAAATTAGAAAATAAATAGTTCCAGTATATATAAGCATACTCATAATTTCTGTAGAAATAAAGATCACAATTTATTATGCTTACTGCTGTATACCTTCCAGAAAATCAAATCATATTATATATAGTGTTGTGCACCTTGCTCCAAAAAGTTATTTATGTTAGTAATTAAGCTACAACCTAAAGTTCAGTCTACAAGCAGGACTCAAGATAACATCTTATAGAAGCCTTTAAAATTGTTGTGTCAAAATGCAGTGGGAGCTATTTTCTAACTAGAACCACCAAAAATAATGAAACAAAGTGATTAGTAAAACCGAGGGAAATAAACTTCCAAACCAGTAACCAAATATGGAAAGGGAAAAATTCCAACCAAGATCCAATTAAAAAGTCCAAAGGAGAACGTGTGTAGACCCAGAGAGGACAGAGACACTAGCACCAGCTAAGATTCGCAGACAAGTGCAAATGGGTGCTATTTTTAAAGGAGACCAAAGAAGAAATAATGACCACAAATAAAAAGGGAACATGTGAAACTTCTGGGCAAGTGCTAAATTTGAAAAGACAGAATGGTGTTTATGTTTTTTAAAAATGCACTAGAGAGCTGGGCACCATGGCTCATGCCTGTAATCCCAGCACTTTGGGAGGCCTGAGGTCAGGAGTTTGAAACCAGCCTAGCCAACGTGGTGAAACCCTGTCTCTACTAAAAGTACAAAAATTAGCTGGGTGTGGTGGCGTGCACCTGTAGTCCCAGCTACTAGGGAGGCTGAGGTGTGAGAATCACTTGAACGTGGGAGGCGGAGATTGCAATGAGCCAAGATTGCGCCGTTGCACTCCGGCCTGGGCAACGGCAAGATTCTGTCACCAAAAAAAAAAAAAAAACAATTCACTAGATGCATTTTCAAATAGGAATGGATTTTGATCGGAAGCAGAACTGATACAATGGAATAAACAAAAACTCAAGTATCCATTTGTCCAATAACCGAAACATGCAGCCATCTATGTCATAAAACATTAAAATTGTACCTAAGCATTTTGGAGACATGAGATTATTGTACGGTCCATATAGTGCTTTTGGATCCAGAACAAGTCAGGTTCTTTTGTGCCGTTGTGTGTGTGTGTGTGTGTGTGTGTGTGTAAACAAGTGAACATCTATGCCATTTTATCTAGATACAGTACTTCTTCCCAACCTTCATTCGTCTGTGTTGTTGTTGCTATTGTTCCTCATGTGGCCAAAAGCAATTTCTCCCTGAAGGTCTGACTCCAAAATTCCTTGTGCCTTATCCTAATTCTTTCCAACTCACCAATTCCTCAAAGTTGATGTCTACTGTATATTATACTCTGGTGTTTTGGGTATATTCTTGATTCTCTTATGGCACTTACTAAGTTGTACTTTTATAATTTTTCCATGTATATCTCTGTATTGTGAGCTTGTTGGGTGCAGAGACAACACATCTTTGGGTCCTTAGTACCTAGAGTACTGCCTGGCACATTTAATACTTGATTAAATAGAATTACATAAGCTGGAATTTAATGCTTATTTGTTTTGTAGCTTCATAAAATTATATAACTTTTAGTAATAAAATCTCAAGACATATGTAAAATTAATAGTCCCAAATGAATGCATAATATTTCTGCTCCTAAAACTCTCTCCTCCTCTTTTTAATAGTGGCCTCCCTAGAGATACAAGGAAATTTAGAGACTGGTCTGCCTTGCAGGATTTTAAGAAATTGTCCAGATTTCCTGATGCCTCCTTATATCCTAAAAGCACATAAGTTCCTCTTGAATTAGTAAGCATTGATTAAAAACTCAGATGAGTCAAACAATACACTCCTCAAAAGTTGCTTAATCTAGAACAGAACAAAGCACATGTATTAGTCTGTTCTCACGCTGCTATAAAGGACTACCCCAGACTGGGTCATTTACGAAGGAAAGAGGTTTAATTGACTCATAGTTCCACATGGCTGGAGGCCTCAGGAAACCTACAGTCATGCCAGAAGTGGGAAGCAAACACATCCTTCTTCACATCATGGCTGGAAGGAGAAGTGCTGAGCAAAAGGGGGAAAAACCCTTTATGGAATCGTCACATCTCATGAGAATTCACTCACTATCATGAGAAAAGCATGGAGGTAACCACCCCCATGATTCAATTACCTCCCATCAGGTCTCTCCCACAACATGTGGGGATTATGGGAACTACAATTTAAGATGAGATTTGGGTGGGGACACACCCAAACCGTATCAGCATGTTAGTTGTAAAAGTTCTACTCTATGAAGCAGGATATCTCCAAACTTTCCCCTCATGACCCAATCTCTTTGTTACTCAATTGATATAATAGCAAATCTATATCCCATAATGAGCAAAAGTTTATTAAGAGAGATGAGACAATAGAGACTGTTTTAGTCTATTTCTGTTGCTGTAACAGAACACCTGAGACTGGGTAATTTATAAACAGAAGAGGTTTACTTGGTTCACGGTTCTGAAGCCTGGGAAGTTCAACATTGGGCAGCCACCTCTGGCAAGGGCCTCACGCTACATCGGAGCAGAGTGAATGGCATCACCTGTGGAAGCACCCGCAGGAACAGCAAGCGAGTATGTGCAAAAGAGACAAAACACAAGTGATGGCCTCACTTTTTTTTTTTTTTTTTTTTTTTTT
>NW_016803880.1:4998139-5002600 GCF_001698545.2 Rhinopithecus bieti | reverse complement strand
TTTTTTTTTGAGACAGAGTCTCGCTCTGTCACCCAGGCTAGAGTGCGGTGGCACGATCTCAGCTCACTGCAAGCTCCACCTCCTTGGTTCACACCATTCTCCTGCCTCAGCCTCCCAAGTAGCTGGGACTACAGGCGCCCGCCACCACGCCCGGCTAATTTTATGTATTTTAGTAGAGACAGGGTTTCACCGTGTTAGCCAGAATGGTCTCGATCTCCTGACCTTGTGATCCACCCACCTCGGCCTCCCAAAGTGCTGGGATTACAGGCGTTAGCCACCACGCCCAGCCAGTGGCCTCACTTTTCAACAACTTGCTCTTGCAGTTACTAGATCTCATGAGATCTAGTCCCATGAGAACGAGAACTCACTCGCCTGTGTGAGAATTAACCCAGTCCTATGAGAATGAGACTAATATCTTCGTGAGGGTGGCAGAGTCTTCATGACCCAAACACCTCTTTAAGGTCCTACCACCTCTCAACACCATTCCACTGGGAACTCAATTTCCTATGTGTGGATTCTGAGGGACACACCTCAACCATTGTAGAGCCTGATAAAGTGATCTTCATTTCCAAATCAAAGATGATTTTCCTAGGCACTTTTGTCCGGTATTTATACAGGTTGGTGCAAAAGTAACTGCAGTTTTACCTGTTACTTTTAATGATTTTGTGGGATCTTGACACCTGCTCATTAGCACTTAAAAAATTACCCCTGGATCCAGGTGAGTCATTATCTCGGTCAAGAGTCTCATTCAGCATTAGGCAAATGCCAAAATCAGATCCACATAAGAATCTCAGCTCAACTGTGCTACTGCCACCCAGGACAGCTATCTGAAGATACAGATGTGTTCAAAAAACATCAGATCAGTGATCTTCAAACTTTTTTATATTACATATCCTACTTCGTTTTTTAAAAGAGCGTATGTCCTGACTTTTTTTATAAATTATAATATGTATTTCTGTATCAACATATTAATCATAAAACATATAATACATAGAATAAATATCAAATGAATGAGATAATGGAGCATTAAACAATAATACACTAACAGGGCAGAAATGAGGTGGTTATAGCCCTATATTACAGTGTTCTATAAAGGCTCTATAAGTAAAATAATGTGAGATTGGTACATGAATAGACAGACAAACCAATGGAAGAGTATATAAACTCCAGAAATTATGCCAACTTTATTTAGAAATCACGTGTGGGTGTGTATGTGTGTGTGTAAAATGGTAGCATTTGAAACCATGGAGAATGCTTAATCAATATTGTTTCAAATGGGAAGCCATTTGAGGGAAAAATGGATCAGAACCTGATATTCTCCATGATGATTAATTTCAAATGGATCAGAGATCTAAATGAAAGTAGGTAAATAAATAAAACCATACCTCACCCCACCAAAAATAAAATAAAATAAAGCATGGGTCTGTTCTTCTATAAACTGGACTGTATATCAAATGAATATCTGCATGGGAAAAATAAAACACCCTAAACAAATCCAAAGATAAATGACTAATTGGGAAAGGATATTTGTAAGTTACGTCTCTGACAGATTATTATCACTGATATAAAAGAAGCCCCTAAAAGTTAAAATACAAACATCAAAATTTTATAAATGGCACACAAAAAAACCCAGAGTTCCCAGAAGAAAAATTTAAGTGGTTCTTCAAATATGGAGCTTTTCTCAGTATAACTTAAAGTGCAAATTAGATGGTCCCAAAGATAGCACTTCTTCCCTTAGCAAAATCACATAAACTCATCCACATACTGTTATTGAAGTTGTATGGAAATAGGCATTCTACATACTGCTGATGGGGCCGTGAGATGATACAACTGACAGGGAGTAGCAATATGTGGAAAAATTGTATATTTACCCTTTGACCCATCATATTCAGCACTATGTAGAAAAATTCTCTATCTGCCCTTTGACCCATCAACCCCACTACTGGGAACCTATTTTAAAGCTGTAGTTGCAAAAACAGGACATGCTTTATGCATGGTGTTATTTCTTTTTTTATGCATTGTATTATTTATTTCACAGCTATTATAAAAAAATTGATTGAAAACAAATGCCCATTTATAGGCAATTGGCTAAATAAATAACACAATGATAGGCCCTGTAGCGATATAAAGGAATAATGGTGATCTCTCTATACTGTTATCTCCAAAATACAGTAAGTGAAAAAAGCAAGATGCAGAACAATCTAATGCAACATGCTACATTTTGTGTATGACAGAAACACTGGCAGGTTAAACTGTTAACTAATGAAGCTATTAAGAATAGGTAGAACAGGAATGGAACAGACTTCTCTTACTATATATAGCTTATTACATAGATTTCATTTTGAAATTTTAAATGTTTTATTTCAAAAGATAAAATTCACTAAAACAGCCATCCTTAAAAACGGAAAACAAATGGAAATAAATCAACATACTGAGCCGGGCATGGTGGCTTACGCCTGTAATCCGCATACTTTGGAAGGCCCAGGCAGGAAGATTGCTTAAGACCAGGAGTTCAAGACCAATCTAGGCCACATAGGAAGGCCATGCCTCTACAACAAAGAAAAATAAATAAAAATTAGCTGGGCATGGTGGCATGCCTGTAGTCTCAGCCACTCAGGAGGCTGAGGTGGGAAGTTTGCTTGGTCCTGGGAGATTGAAGCTGTAGTGAGCTGTGATTGCACTACTGCACTGCAGTGTGGGTGAAAGAGCAAGATGCTGTCTCTAAAAGAAAAAAAAAGAAATAAATAAACCTACTGTATATCAAATCAGTGATATAACCACACAGAGGAAATAATTATTTCAATCTGAACCTAAAAACATAATATTCCACCAAACAGTAGAATATATGTTAAGGACAAAAATAGCTGCAAATATGTTTTAAACCTTAGTACTTTAAAATAATGATTTTGTTATTTTGACACTACATTATATTATAGGAAATATAAATCAGTAATTATACTAATGTAAATAGAAATTAAGATTTTAGTGTAGGAAAAAAGAGATGTGTATAAAATTTTAAAATTAAGTACAGGTCCTATAATGTTCTATCTGATTTGGAAATGTTCTATTTGAATTGAGTTTGAACTCATGATGCTTTCCTCTTTTCAAAGCTACTTTTCCTATCTGTCCACTAAAAAGGCCCAGAAGACTTCACAGCCTGTATCAATCTGCTTTGAAGAAGTAATAGATAACCTCAGAAACCTCAGTAGTTTGCCACCATATGCATTATATATTTGGCTTGTATTCCATTTTGGTGGCTCCAGGTCAGCTGCTGAGTCTCTTCTCTACAATCTTCCTATTCTAGGACTCAAGCTGAAGGAATTGGCCCTATTTGGAAAAGACAGTCCTTGTGGCCTAGGGAAAAGCAAAGGACAGAACTTAACAGCTCTGAAAGCTTCTACGTAACATGAGATATGCCCATTGGCCAAAGCACATTACATGGCCAAAAGTGGAACTGGGATGGAGAATTGTGTTCTGCCTGCTAGGAGGCCCTAGAAATCATACAATAATAAATAAGAAGGGAGTTCGAAGTTGGGGATAACAATATAAACTATTCTACAACCCCTCAAAACTGAGCATACTTAGCATATAGACTATAATCCCTAAATACCATTCCACACTAACAATGACTAGGGAACTTTGGAGGGACACTTGATTCCAGTTTTAGGGTTAGGCGATTTAAGATGAGCCTGGGATGTTTTCTTGCCCTCGTGTATTCATCTGTTTTCACACTGCTATAAGGAACTGCCAGAGACTGGGTAATTTATGAAGGAAAGAGGTTTAATGGACTCACAGTTCAGTGTGGATGGGGAGACCTCAGGAAACTTACAATCATGGTGGAAGGCGAAGGGGAAGCAAGGCACCTTCTTCACAAAGTGGCAAGAAGGACAATGCCAAGTGAAGGGGGAAGAGCCCTTATAAAACCATCAGATCTTGTGAGAACTCACTACCATGAGTACAGCATGGGAGAAACTGCCACCATGATTGTTACCTCTATCTGGTCTCTCCCTTTACACTTGGGGATTATGGGGATTACAATTTAAGATGAGATTTGGGTGGGGACACAAAGCCTAACCATATCACTTAGAAGGCAAGGTAACTGTCAAAGACTAATGAGATTGTGCCCAAAGGACAAAGGAATCAACCTAAAAAGCTTTCTTTGGCCAAACTGGAGGCAAGATGAGAATCAAAAGAGAAAACGTTTAATACTGAATGCAATTGATTTAAATATGTTGAATGTATTGTTAAATGCATTAATTATAAAGATACTAAAAAGAAAATCAAAAAAATGTTTAAAAGTCATCACTCTGGCCGGGCGCAGTGGCTCAAGCCTGTAATCCCAGCACTTTGGGAGGCCGAGATGGGCAGATCACGAGGTCAGGAGATCGAGACCATCCTGGCTAACACAGTGAAACCCCGTCTCTACTAAAAAAATACAAAAAAACTAGTAGGGCGAGGTGG
>NW_016803880.1:4991292-4996537 GCF_001698545.2 Rhinopithecus bieti | reverse complement strand
ACTAAACCCATAAAATAGAAAAGAAAATAATATGATAAATATACTGAAATTCTGGGGTTTTTTTTGTTTGTTTTTTTTCCTGAAGCCCTCTGGTCTTTTTTGTATGCTCCACTTTTCACTCTACAGGTTTAAAGAGAAAATGAATAGAACAAAGTGAATTTACTTGAAATATTTGAAATACCAGCTCTTTTTTTTTTTTTCTTGAGACGGAGTCTCACTCTGTCACCCAGGCTGGAGTGCAGTGGCACCATCTCAGCTCACTGCAATCTCTGCTTCCCGGGCTCAAGCGATTCTCCTGCCTCAGCCTCCTGAGTAACTGGTATAGGCGTCTGCTACATTTGTTTTTTTTTTAGTAGAGACGGGGTTTCACCATGTTGGCCAGGCTGGTCTCGAACACTTGACCTCAGGTGATCTGTCCACCTTGGCCTCCCAAACTGCTGGGATTACAAGTGTGAGCCACTGCGACTGGCTGAAACACCAGCTCTCTTAAATGCTGTGCCTTAACCAGGGTAGTCAGTGTAAGAAATGCAAATTATGTTTGAATAGTCCCTTTTAAAAAGCTATTTATTTAGTCTATTTCCCACTAGTAGTTTTTTTAAAATGTCTTTTTTAAAAAAAGAAAAGAAAACCAATTCAACCCTGTCATCAGCTAGAACTCCAAGATCCTGGGTTATACAGCTAAGTCTGTTAGTAAATCCACTGCATAGGAGCTACATTTTTTTTAACGATGTAGCATGGACCTTTCAGTGCATTTCTTTTGAAAGGGACTTTAATATTTTATTCCCTAAAATGTAAAAATACTCATCACATGAATGCATGCCACATTCATAGGCTAATGGCAAGAAAAAGTGAATATAAAAAAGGAGTTGATTAAATTCCTAAAAATTTAAAAGTTTTGTCTTGCATTTGTTTAGTGGAGACTGGTTCCATTAAGGCCTTCTTGTCCACCCCCAGGCTCCTTCTAAACAAGTAAAGAGAATACCTACAGATGTCTTACATTCGACATATCAACTCAAGCACATTTCAAAATTGGCCACAGTTTCTAAAATATTCATTTAATGTTAAAGTTCTTGTCATTAATAACTTAGTGTCAAGCTTCCTATGAGTTCTTCGTAGGATTTAATTTCCCATAGTTCCTTTAGCCCTGAAGACCCCAAACCTATAAGGATTCTCTAGAGAAGATGCTGATTATAGGAAAAGAATGGAAAAAGGAGAGGCATTTAGCAACCACATTAGAATAGCCTGGAGCCTGTGTCAGCAGCATATGCACACTGTCATTGTAGCCATTTGTGTCAGAAGCTATTTCTGTGCTGGATAGCACTTTCTCCAAGTACACTATGAATTCATGAGCAAGGGAATGTAGATGTTAATGGAGGGAGAAGTTTCACTTCACCTCCCACTCTTTTGCCTCTTAATTTTAGAGTGGAAGCAAGATTGCATCACAGTCCTCCATGGGATATATATTCAGAGTCCTAATTATTTGAACAATCATATATGACTTGCTTGTACAATTATATATACATTCAACTGTTAATATTTAGCCACAAGTTACCAAAATTTGCTGAATAATGATGAGACCCATCAAGACCAGCCTTTTTCATGATGTGGGCTAGAAGGTTTAAGATTTATTTCTAATTAGAAAATCAAAGGACAAAAGATTTTGGAAGCGGGCTATTGCAACACTTCTTTTATAGAGCAGTTATCCCACTGATATGTATGTTGAATACAAATATTTCTGTTCAGAGAACAATGGACTTACATCTTTTTTTTTTTTTCTTTTTTGAGATGGGGTCTCTCTCTGTCACCCAGGCTAGCATGCAGTGGTGCAATAATAGCTTGTGCTAATTTATTTATTTTTTTGGAGAGATGAGGTCTCACTATTTTGCTCAGGTTGGTCTTGAATTACTGGACTCAAGTGATGCTTTTGCCTCCTGGCAAAAGTGCTGGGATTATAGGCGTAAGCCACTGTAACCAGCCTGACTTTCATCTTTTACCTAAAAGACTATTAGTTACATCCTCTCTTACAAGGTGACTCATGGCAGGTTCATATGGATAGGGATGGTGGACAGAATCACTTTCACTTTTTAAATTGATTAATTTTATGAATTATATTTCTAATATGTATTTGCCAGTGGTACTTTATTGAATTCATAAGTTAAATATCCATGTGAAATGTCTTTTCTAGATGTCCAAAGGACCTCCTTATATCTAACCACAAATGTCAAATTTTATTCACAAAGAAACAAAAAGTATGATATAAATAAAATGGAACTAGAGTTCCAATGGGCTAGATTGAGTCAGTTCTGCCCTTGGTAATCATATGGTTTTAGAAAAGCTACTTTATTGTATTTGAGTCTTTTTTTCCCTCATTTATTAAATGAAAGGGTTTGATTTAATGATAGTTTGTGTTGTTTATAATTTAACATTTTATGTTTTTAAATGGGAAAATGTACCATATTTTAGCCTGTTATAATAAAATTATGTTATATGTAGCTGAGAACACCTTTTAAAATTCTAAACTGCCTCCTTTAGAATTCTCCTTGGTTAGAACAGAGCCTGATTGAGAAGGAAGCAAGAAAATAAGCTCCAAAAATGCTGGATATTCATGAAGTTGACTGTATATCATGCTATACACTTTTTGTTGGATGTAGTAGGCAACAGGAAGTTGTTGAAGGTTCTGAAGGTATTGGGGATAAACAATCATTTTGACCCTTACATACAGACTAGACTTGGGAAGAAAGGGTAACTGTAAGGCAGGTCTTAGGTAATGAGGTCTAGGATTAAACTGGAGGCTGTCAAAATTGTTTAGGAAAAGTTGAATCCAGAAGACACTGAAAATAGAAATTGATAAGATGAAGTGATTGATTAAATATAGGGGGCATCAAAGAAATCAAAACAGGCATTCCAAGATTGTAACCTTGTAGAACCAGAGAAATCATGGTATGTAATTGAGAAGCAATGATTTTTTTTTCATATTTCAGGAAGTAATAAAATAGCCAACTAAATGTGTCTCTAAAGACCATTGGAGAGTGGATGATCATGATCTGTACCTATCCCCTATATTTAAGTGGTAAAATGGAAACAGAAATGTAAAACCACTCTGGGAAAAAACATGGAGAAAATTAGTAGAAGGCAAAAAACTGAACTCTGGAGAACATGCTTAGTTAAAGAATATAAAAGAGCAGAGACAATGACACAACAAGTGCCCAGAGAAATAATGGACAACCAAGAGAACCAGTGTCATGGAAGCTGGGGAGGAATTTTGCAATGTCAGTTGTTATCTAGAGGTCAGGAAGAATGAAGGGAAAAGATCAGGGTGAAGTGTTGGGTAACCTGGGGGAATTAAAAAGTAAAGAAAAAACAAAAATTAGCATTTGAATGGAACTTTACAATTGACAAAACACTTTCAGAGGAATTATTTTACTTAATTCTCATATTAACATGACTGTGAGACACATAGGACTATTTTTTTTATCACAGTTTCATAAATGAGAAACACGGGAGCTTAGAGTACTTTTAGGACTTATACCAAGGCGGGACTCAAAATCCCACATTCTTTGCTATCTGGAAGACAAAGATACAAAGAATATGCTGGAAAGTACCAACCAATAGTATATTTGCAGTGTCCTTGTCTCTCACCACATATAAATGCCTTCTATATTCACAACTCAAATCAAATTCAAAGCAATATTAACCTGAAGGGTAAGCCATAAGCCTGTAATAAGTATTTCATGTTCTGAAAATATTATTTAACTAAATGGGAGAAATATCCAAAAATGAACACATTCCATATTGGAAGAGGTTTATCATCCAATTTAATCATCCAAACAGCATCACAGCAGATCATTTAAAAGGGAAATAGAAAACGTCCTTACAATTTTCTAGCCTTTTTTTTTACTGTAAGTTCATATTAAAAGAATAACATTAATATTGCTTTAAGCAAAGACAAACATTATTATACGTCACGCATTTCCTAAATTTCAATTATGTGTTATTTTAAAAATTGCTATGTGTGTCTGATGATAGAACACAAGGCTGTGTTTTTCCTTCCTTTTAAAATAAAAAATAACTCTTTTAGCTGATTTCTTGGGTGCCATTTTGTAATTTCTTTTGTCTTTCACTACTTCCCAACTTTAGTTTCCATAGGAACAGGATCAATCAGAAAGCATTTGGGATTCTTTCAAAATGTTGACTCCAAGATTTCTAATTAGGGTTCAGGCACTTATAGTTTAATTAATGTGAGACTTTTTCTGTGTTTTATCTTTGAAGGTGGAAAAAACTGGGTTATGATATCATAACGTGTTTGCCTTTTCAAAGATTTTTATTAGCGATTTGGATCAAAGAGCTTTAAGATCATTTAAAAATGCATTAATACATGGCTGAAAAAAATAAATATATTATGCATACTATTCTTGACAGATAAGAAGACTTAAAACAACAATTATCCCAGTTAAATGCATCAAAATTAGTTGAATTTTCCTTAGCTGAAAATTGATTCTTTGAAATATAACATAAATCTAGTGTCTTCTCCTATACCTCCTTTATAGTTTGTTGTTGTTTTTCTGAGATGGAGTCTCGCTCTGTCACCTAGGCTGGAGTGCGGTGGAGCGATCTCGGCTCACTGCAACCTCTGCCTCCTGGGTTCAAGCAACTCTCCAGCCTCAGCCTTCTGAGTAGCTGGGACTACAGGCCACTGCCACCACACTCAGCTAATTTTTTGTATTTTTAGTAGAGATGGTGTTTCACTATGTTGACCAGGCTGGTCTCGAAACTCCTGACCTCAAGTGATCCGCCCACCTCGGCCTCCCAAAGGCTGGGATTACAGGCCTGAGCCACTGTACCCAGCCTCTTTTATAGTTTTATTGTGAGAACAAGTATGGTCAATGGAAAATAATGTAGATGATAGATTTTACTTTTTAAAAATTACCGTTATAGTCTCATTACATTAGCTATATAAGACAAAACAATCCTCAGTTTATAAAACAAAGCATTCAACTTTCTATTAACAGAGAGTGTGCTCAAGGAATTAAATCAGGGACTATCAACAGGAAGGGGATTACTGCCCCCTCCAAAGTCCTGCTGCATGTTCATGTAAGTGAAAACTTCATAATTATCTGAGCTTATACTGTAACTTATACGTTTTACATATAAACACAAATATTCTTTTGGACAGTCTTATCATATAACTAAATATACAAATTTGTATTCTAATGCTCACAATAACCCTATTTTTTTTTTTTTTTTT
>NW_016803880.1:4974596-4991014 GCF_001698545.2 Rhinopithecus bieti | reverse complement strand
TTTTTTTTTTTTTTTGGAGGCGGGGTCTTGCTGTGGCGCCCAGGCTAGAGTGCAATGGCACGATCTTGGCTCATTGCAACCTCCACCTCCCAGGTTCAAATGATTCTCCTGCCTCAGCCTCCTGAGTAGCTGGGATTACAGGGGCATACCACCATGCCCGGCTAATTTATGTACTTTTAGTAGAGATGGGAGTTTCACCATGTTGGCCAGCCTGGTCTCAAACTCCTGACCTTAGGTGATCTGTCCACCTTGGCTTCCCATAGTGCTGGGATTACAGGCATGAGCCACTGCACCTGGCCAATAACTCTATTCTTATATTTCTGTACTATTTGAAATGGTTTCTGATCTTACTTAAATCCCATTTAACATTATAAATGTACACCAGGCATGGTGGCTAATGCTGTAATCCTAGTACTTTGGGAGGTGGAGGTAGAGGATCTCTTGAAGCCAAGAGTTTGAGACTAGCTGGATTGGGCAACATGGCAAGATTCCATCTCTGTGAAAGTAAACATTTAAGAAAATTAGCTAGGCATGGTGGTGCATGCCTATAGTCCTAGTTACTTGGGAGGCTGAAGCAGGAGGATCCCTTGGGCCCAGAGGCTCAGCGTTACAATGAGCTATGATCATGTCACTGCACACAACCTGGGTGACAGAGCAAGACACTGTCTCTGAAAAAAGAAAAAATAATAATAAGTGTAGGCTAACATGTGACTTCATTGTGTCTTCTAGTGTACTCATGTATAAGCATTTATGAATTAAAATATATATTGTGTTGGTTTTTAATTTCTCTTTAACATTAAAGGGACATTACGTTATTTCCCAAATTTTACATATATATAAATTTTGTGTATATAAATTATATGTTTGTATATGTAATGTTATATTATCTATAAATTTTGTTTCAGGATAATAAAGGAGGCATCAAAATTTATTATAAAATGAGGGTCTGATAGTGTTAAGAACCAATGAATTAAAATAAATGAATGCAAATTACATGTATTTAATCACTGCACTAAATTCTTAGGTTTGTGGTGGTTGAAAACAAAATTATATACTCTATTTTTAGGGAAGCAGTTTTTCTCTTTCCAAGATTCATTTTTAGCTAACATGAGCACAAAAATTAAATGGGAGAAAAATGTTAAAAAAATAATTGCAGAACATGCTACAGAATAATCGTGGATATGTGTAGATGTGGGTGTGTTTCATTAAAATCTATTTAAGTTTTTTTCTTTCATATGTAGTTAAGGTAAGGATAGTTTTGAATTATTCAGTGTCAAAATTACTTTTGGATTTTGTGCAAAGAAGCTGTAAACCCATAACATTATCAAAAGGTCATAATATAGATAAAACTTAATACTTTTTTTGTTTTATTTATTTATTTTGAGAAGAGGTCTCACTCCTGTCTACCCCGGCTGGAGAGCAGTGATACAGTAAAATTCACTGCAGCCTCGACGTCCTTGGCTCAAGCCATCCCTCCCACCTCAGCCTCCTGAGTAGCTGAGACTATAGGCTCCTGCCACCATGCCTGGCTAGTTTTTGTTTTTGTTTTGTAGAGACAGGGTCTTGCTATGTTGCCCAAGCCACTCTTGAAGCCCTGGGCTCAAACAGTCCTCCAGCCTCAGCCTCCCAGAGTGCTAGGATTAGAGGCGTGAGCCACTGTGACCGGCCTTATTTTTATATTTTATGTTTTTGAGACAGGGTCTCACTCTGTCACCCAGGCTAGAGTGCAGTGGCGTGATCATAGCTCACTGTAGCCTCAATGTCCTGGGTTCAAGTGATCCTCCTGTCTCAGCTTCTTGAGTATCTGGTGTGAGCCACTGCACCTGGCTATACTTAGTTTTTAATTTAACTGGTATTATTTGCAGATCTTGTAGCCTAGGTATTACAATACATTAAACAATAGACAGTTAATATTATATTTAAGTATATTTTATATTATATGTAAATATAGCTTATACTATTCTTAAAATACAGTACAAGAAGTTTATACATTTGATTTGAAGACAAAATATGTCCACTTTGGTTTGCAAAAGACATTTGATTACCTCCTATTGTGGGTTAAGTATGATGTAGACACAATCTTGTATCAAATAGTTCCTAACATCATGTTCCTAACACTATTCAATGGGAGGATCAGGCACGTAAAATATCATAATTTTTTAAAAGTCTTATGAAAAGTATTACATCAGATAGAGGAAGGGATGACTATGTATGGGAGGACAGAAGGGGCCAGCGAAAGCTTTACTTTTCTTGACATTTAGGTAAGGTGTTGAATAACATAGAAGTTCATCATTTGGCAGGGGAGTGTTGGAGAGAGGAGATTCCAGGCAGAGGGCTTGGAGAATGCAGAGAGCCAGAGTGTCTGGGAACTCCACGGTGGGTGCCTTGAATATAGGGTTTGTAGGGAGCAGTAGTCAAAGGGGAGACTGGAAAGATGGGAGCCAGTTCCAAAAGGCCATTTGAAGGAATTTGGAATTCATCCTGAAGGTAACAGGGGGCCTCTGAAGGAAGCTAAATATCAGATAGTATTTTAAGGAGCTAACTCACGTAAGAGTGAGGAAGATGAATTGCAAACTTGTCCATATCGATATTCATCCTTGGCAATTTCCCTCCTGAATCAAAGGAAGAGGGGTGCTATGGTTTGAATATTTGTTCCCTTCAAGACTCATGTTGAAACATAATCCCTAATGTAGCAGTATTGAGAGGTAGGGCCTTTAAGAAGTGATTGAGTCATGAGGACTCTGCCTTCATGAATGGATTAACCCATTCATGGATTAACAGTTTAAGGAATTAATGAGTTATCATAGGAGCAGGACCGGTGGCTTTATAAGGAAAGGAAGAGACCTGAGCTAGCACGCTCGCACACTGAGCCCCCTCTGTGATGCCCTGTGCCACTTAGGGACTCCTCAGAGAGTCCCCACCAGCAAGAAGACCCTCATCAGATGTGACTCCTCTACCTTGGACTTCTCAGCCTTCATAACTGTAAGAAATAAATTCCTTTTCTTTATAAATTGCCCCATTTCAGGTATTGCATTATAAGCAACAGAAAACAGACGAAGACAAGGGGTTTCTCCTACCCAAAGCTAATTTCACACCTGTGCACATGATCCTGTTTTTCCAGTCTCTTGTGTTCTTTGTGCAGCAATTAATCTCCTCTCTCTGTCATGTATCTTCAACTTATCTTCATTACTAGCTCTCTTACCACAGGCTATAAATATGCTCAAACCTCTACAACTTACTGTAGGAAAGAACCCCGCTATGATTCTCCAATGAAACTTCTTGAAACAGTGATATATATTTATTATCTCAATTTTCTTACTGACCATTCAACTCACTGCACATTGCCTGTTTCCCATGCCATTGAAATTGCTATCATTGTATCACGAATAATTTACTGGTTCCTAAGTCCATGGCTTCCTTTTTTTAATTTATTTTTATTTTATTTATTTATTTATTTATTTATTTATTTATTTATTTATTTTGAGATAGTCTTTCTCTGTTTCCCAGGCAGGAGTGCAGTGGTGTGATCTCAGCTCACTACAACCTCCACTTACTGAGTTCAAGTGATTCTCCTGCCTCAGCCTCCCAAGTAGCTGGGATTACAGGTACACACCATCATACCCGGCTATTTTTTGTATTTTTAGCAGAGACGGGGTTTCACTATGTTGGCCAGGCTGTTCTCAAACTCCTGACCTCGTGATCCGCCCACCTTGGCCTCCCAAAGTGCTGGGATTACAGGTGTGAGCCACTGCGCCCAGCCCATAGCTTGCTTTTTAGTCAAAACCTTACTTGACCTTTCTAGAACATCAAACATTGTTGACACTCCCTCTTTGAAAGTCTGCCCATCCGCGATTTCCATGACATCATTCTGTCCTAGTTTCTCTTATTTCTCTAATGGCCTCTCCTCAATCTCCTACATGGTTTCGTCTTGAACTTTTTTCTTATTCTACTCCAGTGTTTCATGCTCTAAATTATATTCCTCCCTAGAGAGTTACAATGCTCCTTAGCATGTTAGAGGCTCCAATAAGTCCTTTTATACATCAGAGAACTTTGTTTAACTTGTTAACCCAGTGTTTCTCAACCCAGCATTTGTTTATCACCATGGAATCCTTATCCCTTTGTAAAACACTAAATGTCAATGGCCAGTCTGAGGGAGAGGATGCAGGAAAGGAACGTCAAAGAAGAGAATAGTGTCACAATAGCCAACAAATGTGACAAATCATAAAATGCTACTTAATTTCATCAACATAGATTGGAGAGAAAAGTTCTATGGGTTGTCTAGAGTGTTGCCTTGGGCTTTAACAGGAAAACCTCCTAGAGATTGTGAGACTTGAGAGAGGTCTTGAGGGTTGGAGAAAATTGTAATGGAAAGGAGACAGCACTCCCACCCATGCCTGCACCTCTTCTCTGAGTGAAGGCTGTACAAGGGATAAGAAAGGCTACATGAGCATGTCCTTTGTCCTTGACATGCCTCTGAAGAAGGTATTTGTTAAAGTTTAAAGGCAAGTGCTTGATTATGTAAGGTGGTTTTACGTCAGCATTCTCAACAAAATAGACTATGGAACACTTTTTAAATGACTATATTGCCAGACCTCCAAGGGAACTCCTAAGGTACAAAGCTCACTAGTTTTAAGTAGGCACTCGAATTAATTTACTATTATAATTCATTATGATGCTTGCATTAGGGTTGTCCAGACAAGTAGAACCATCAAGATATGTGTGTGTGTGTGCATGCACATGTGTGTGCACGTATGTACATATGTGTGTATAAAGAGACTTGTTTTAAGGAATTGGTTCATGTGATTATGGAGGCAGGCAAGCTACAGACCCAGGAATTGCCAAGGTTGCAGTTCAAGTCCAAAGGCTATCTGCTGGCAGAATTCCCTCCTTCTTGAGAGAAGTCAGTCTTTTGTTCGAGGTAGGCCTTCAATTGATTGGATGAGACCCACCAACGTTATGGAGGGCAACATGCTTTACTGATTTAAATGTTAATCTCAGACCGCACATAGTGGCTCACGTCTGTAATTCCAGCACTTTGGGAGGCCAAGGCAGGTGGATTACTTGAGGTCAGGAGTTTGAGATCAGCTTGGCAAACATGGCAAAACCCCATCTCTACTAAAATACAAAAATGAGGCAGTCGTGGTGGTGCACACCTGTGTTCCCAGCTACTCAGGAGGCTGAGGCGGGAGAATCGCTTGAACCCAGGAGGGTGAGGTTACAGTTTGCTGAGACTGCGCCATTGCACTCCAGCCTGGGTGACAGAGCGAGATACCATCTCAAAAATAATAATAATGAAATGTTAATTTCATCCAACAACACCCTCACAGAAACATCCAGAATGTTTGACCACGTATCTGAGCATCACTGCCTAGCCAAGTTGACAGGTAAAATTAACTATCACAATGCTATTTTCAATTGTATATCAACATTTTTAAAAAGTAAATAATTGGGCGGGGCGCAGTGGCTCACGCCTGTAATCCCAGCACTTTGGGAGGCCGAGGCGGGCGGATCACGAGGTCAAGAGATCAAGACCATCCTGGCTAACACGGTGAAACCCCGTCTCTACTAAAAATGCAAAAAATTACCTGGGCGTGGCGGCGGGCGCCTGTAGTCCAGGCTACTTGGGAGGCTGAGGCAGGACAATGGTGGGAACCCGGGAGGCGGAGCTTGCAGTGAGCCGAGATCCCGCCACTGCACTCCAGACTGGGCGACTGAGCAAGACTCTGTCTCAAAAAAAAAAAAAGTAAGTAATTTAAGAAAATTGCTCACGTTGTGTTATTAAATTTAGAATGCTTTGATTAATCTTATTTTGATTTTATAGGTAATAGAGATTTTTAAAATTGACATTAAGTTTAGGCTATTATTTATTATTTATTATTATTATTATTATTATTATTATTATTATTTGAGAAGGAGTCTTGCTTAGTCATCCAGGCTGGAGTGCAAAGGCGTGATCTCTGTTCACTGCAACCTCTGCCTCCAGAGTTCAAGCTATTCTTCTGCCTCAGCCTCCCAAGACGCTGGGATTACAGGCACCTGCCACCACACCCAGCTAATTTTTGTATTTTTAGTAAAGACAGGGATTTGCCATGTTGGCCAGGCTACTTTTTTATTTTTTTGAGACAAGGTCTTGCTCTGTCTCCCAGGCTGGAATGCAGTGGTGAGATCACAGCTCACTGCAGCCTTGACCTCTTGGGCTCAAGTGACCTTCCCACCTCATCCTCCTGAGGAGCTGGAACAACAGGAGCACATACCATGCTCAGCTAGCTTGCTTATTTTTTGTAAAAATAGGATCTCACTGTGTTGCCCAGACTGGTCTCAAACTCCTCAAGTGATCCTCCCGCCTCCATCTCTCAAAATGCTGGGATTACAGGCATGAGCCATCGCACCTGGCAGTTGTGGCTTTTAAAATCACATTTGAAGTTACTATCTAGAAAGATATTTTAGGAATTGACCTTATCATTTTAAGCATCAAATAAATTCATTTAATTTTTTGTTGCAGCATAATGTGAAAATTATTTCTGCACAGTGATATCTTTTGTGTCAGAACTCGCTACTTCGAAAACTTTTGTTCTTTAATCTCGGGCCGTTTATCTCTTAATTAAAAAAATTAAAGTGGTATACTCATTATCATAGTCCCCCCTTATCCACAGTTTCGCTTTTTGCAGTTTCAGTTACCCATGGCCAACCACAGTCCAAAAATACTAAATGAAAAGTTCCAGAAATAAACAATTCACCTCGGATGGGAATCATCCCTTTGTCCAGTGTATTCATGCCATAGAAGCTACCCACCTGTTAGTCACTGATATTGCCTGTTCCTGTCATCCAATCAGTGACATCGTTGTGGCTGGATGATTCAGGATGACTTGAAGCAGATGATTCTCCCTCTGATGTACTGTCAGAAGGTCAATAGTAGCCTAATGCTACCTCACAATGCCTGTTGCTCACCTCTCTTTATCTCATCACGTCGGCATTTTATCTCTTACATTATCATGAGAAGGGTGAATACAGTACAATAAGATATTTTGAGAGAGACCTCATCCACATAATTTTTATTACAGCGTATTGTTGTAATTTTATTTTATTATTAGTTCTCGTTGTTAATTTTGTACTGTGCCTAACTTATAAATTAAACTTTATCATAGATATGTATGTATAGGGAAAAACATAGTGTATATAGGGTTTGGTACTATCCGTGGTTTCAGACATCCACTGGGGGTCTTGGAACGTATCTCTCATGAATTAAGGGGGAGTAGTGTGTTCCATTCCATCTTCTCCATAATTAACTTCACTTCCATTCATTCAGCAAACGTTTACTGAGTACCATATGGCAAGGATTGTTCTTTGCTCTTGGGATTGATTATTAACAAAACTTAGTAACCAAAATAAAGGTCCCCATCTTTGGTACATAAACACACATGTAATGCATTAGAAGATAATAATGCTATTTTCAATTATATATCATTTGAAAATATGTAAAAAGAAAAAGAAAAGCAGGATCAAAGGAATCAGGAATGTGGAAAGGGAAAGGTGAGATGAAGGTGGGCTGAAATATTTAATAGATCAGAGGAGATTTTGTTAAGGAGGTGTCCTTTGAGCAAAGACTTGAAGAAGTGAGGGAGTTAATAGGCATCTGAAGGAAGAGTCTTTCAGATGAAGGAAACAGCCAGAGTCTGGCCTGATTGAGGATGAACTGGAAGCCAGTGTCCCTGGAGCAGAGGGAGGGGAGAGTCGAGAAAAGGAGATTCGAAAGCAATGGGCCACATTGCATAGTTCTAGGCCAATGAAAGGACTTCTCCTTCTACTCTGGAGAAATGAAGAACTAGTCCAAGGTTTTGATCAGAAGAGTACTATGATCTGACTTAGCATTTTAAAGGGTCACTCTAGTGGATGTGTTGAGATTAGATTCCAGAAAGGCAGGACAGAAGCAGGACAGTCAGGAGGCTATTGCAGTAATCCAAGAAAGAGATGTTAGTGCTCAGACCACAGTAGTAGCTATGGGAGGAGTGAGAAGTGGTCAGATTCTTAATACATTTTGAAGGTAAAGCCAATAGTTTTTGCTGATGAATTGGAGAGGGGCTGTGATATGTGGGATCACTAAAATAAATGCCAGATATTTTCAACCAGAGCAATGGAATAATTGGGTTGCCACCATCTGACGTGGAGAAGATGGAACAGGTTTAGAAATAAGGATGATGTTTGGATGTAGAGTTTGAAATGTCTCGTAAACTTTCAGGGGATAGGCATTTGGATCTGAAGTTCAGCAAAGATGTCCAGAATGGAAATATATATTTGGGAGTATTTAGCATGTCAGAGTGTTTAATGCCAGGAATCTGGATCACATCATTAAAGAAGGAAATATAGATAGAGGAGTAGAGTTGACCAAGGATGGGAGCCATGAGAAGAAAAACTAGGAATGTGTTGTCCTGGATGTTAAGTGTAGAAAGCGTGTTAAGAAGAAGGGTGTGATGGGTTGTGTCAATTGAGGTAGTTATGGAAGGCATCATCATAAATTATGTTTTACAGAGGACAAGACACAGCCAAAGAGGTTTTAACTATCCAAAACATATCATAGTAAGGACGAAAAAGGAGGAAGAATTTAAACCCAGGGCTTTCCACTGTAATGAAGTAGTCATTACATTTAAAAAGGTAGGGGAGGCCAGGTGTGGTGGCTTACACCTATAATCCCAGCATTTTGGGAGACTGAAGCAGGCAGATCGCTTGAGCCCACAAGTATGAAACCAGCTTGGGCAACACGGTGAAACGCCATTTCTACAAAAAATAGAAAAATTAGCCAGACGGGTTGGCTAACAGCTGTGGTCCAACTACTCAGAAGGCTGAGGTGGGAGGATCACCGGAGCCCAGGGAGGTTAAGGCTGCAGTGACCCGTGATTGTGCACCTGCACTCCAGCCTGAGCAACAGAGTGAAACCCTGTCTCAAAAAAAAAAAAAAAAAAAAAAAAAGATGGGGAAAAGTATAACCCTAACAATTCATTTTTCACAGAACATCCTCATACACGATTATTGCAGAAGCATTTGTGAAATGCTCTATCTGCATCACCACATTGTATAAAAAGCAATGTGAAGTGAGGGGAGAGGGATGAGAAGCAAGTATTTATAGAGAATCTACTGTGTGCCAAGATGTAGGCTAAGCAATTATGTACATGATTTTATTTAATCTTTACAACCAGCTAGGAAAGACATTACTAGCTTCATTTTACCTAAACGAAACTGAGGTTGTAGCTTGTCCAAGGTGACGTGGCTAGTAATTCACAGCACTGGGTTTCAAATACTGGGTTATGACTTCCTCAAGACAGAATGATTCTGTTTCCATCTATAATGAAGACTAAGACTTAAGTTGCATTTCTCTTATAGACTACTCTCTTCTTACCTTGCTAGACTCTAATGTTGTCTTTTATTTAATTTTAGATGATATTTATTCAAAAAGCCAAGCTGTTGAAAATAATAGTGGTAGGATACAATTTAGTTCTTTATCCCAATGGGGGTAAAGTCAGTTCCGATACCACCTTATTAAGTGCTAAGATTACGTGTTAAGGCTGACTCTAAATAATTTCAAAACTTTTGGTAGATTCTGCCATATATCCAGTTCTCTTCATGCTATGACAAACATCAAACAGCCATTTCACTTGAGTTATATTATGACAATTAGACTTTTGCATACCATATCTGGACACAAATACCTTTGTTCCTCTTTTCAATACTCAATTTGAAAGAGTTTCAAAAATTTGACCTTGGCTGAGCGTGGCGGCTCATGCTTATAATCCCAGCACTTTGGAAGGCCGAGGTAGGTGGATCAGTTGAGCCCAGAGGTTCGAGACCAGCCTGGACAATGTAAAGTGACCCTGTCTCTACAAAAAACACAAAAATTAGCCAGGCATGGTGGTATGTGCCACAGTCCCAGCTACTCAGGACTGCTGAGGTGCAATGATCGCCGGAACCCCAGGAGATCAAGGCTGCAGTGAACTATGATCATGCCACTGCACTCCAGCCTGCGTGGCAGAGCAAGACCCTGTGCCAAAATTTAAAAAAAAAAAAAAAAATTGACCTTTATCCAATAGCACAAAAACTCATTTCCTGACCATTCTAGGAGGCAGCTCCAAAGGTCCAACTGATTTTAATGTGTGCAGATATTCACTAAATTTTTTATTTTATTGGTCTAGTTCACTGACACTAAAAAGGTACGTGTTGGTGTTAGCTCACAATTGGATGTGTAGGACTTGTTTTGAAATAAATAAGACAAAGAACTGTTTTTACCAAAAGAAAAGGGAAATTATGGTCCCTGGATTTAGAGGACCCAAGAAATCAGGGCAGCTAATTCTTAGGAATCTTGCCTGACAATTGTGAATATGATAGTTAAGCTATGCCAAACCATTGTTTCCGTGTTCTGCACTTCAAAATAAATGGTTCTTGTTCGTTTGGCTTCCTGAGGACTAATCAAAGGAAGCGTGAAGCAACAATGGCTGGAAAGTTTCCCTTGGTTTTCAAGTTTCTTCTGTAAGCACTTGTGGTAATAGAATTTAATTAATAACACTTGTATGTAATGTAAGGGCCAAGATTTTATGAGTCATCTTCCAGCAGGAAAGTTGAAAAATAAAATTCACACAACTCTCATATTTTAAGAAATGAAGTTTGATAGAGAGTGTGCATGCTAAATCACTGGACATATAAAATCTTTAGTATTTTAAAGGCTGAATATCAGATCATGGTCCATGGAGACCATTTCTTTCTCCCAGCATTGTGGGTGGTAAAATAGAGAAAGCTAAGTAAACCCATTAATAAGGAGAAGTCCAAACTTATGTATAGGAGTGGGTTATTAGTTCCCTGTGTAAGAAAAATAATACAAAAAAAACCTTATTCTTGCAAATTTTATAAAATGTGCATGCATTGCTAAGCCCTCCCCACCCACCCTCACTTGGGCCTTGTGAAGTACCCTTGTAAGGGTTGGTCCCAAAACTTAAGCCTTATTAAACTCATAGTCAACCTGTATCCCTTTATGTGCTTATTTATTATATACAACCTTTTTTTTTTTTTTTTGAGACAGTCTTGCTCTGTCACCCAGGCTGGAGGGCAGTGGCAGAATCTCAGCTCTCTGCAACCTCCACCTCCCGGGTTCAAGTGATTCTCCTGCCTCAGCCTCCTGAGTCGCTAGGACTACAGGTGTGCACCACCACACCTGGCTTATTTTTGTATTTTTTTAGTAGAGATGGGGTTTCACCATGTTGGCCAGGCTGGTCTCCAACTCCTGACCTCAAGCAATCCACTGGCCTTGGCCTCTCAAAGTGCTGGGATTACAGGCATGAGCCACTGGCCCAGCAGAAAAGGATTATCTTTGTTTGAGAAATGCAACGATAACCTCATTTGCAGATTATACATTTAACAAATTGGTGATATTAGATAATCCTTTTGATCTTTTTTTATGCTAATCTCTGCAAAACACATTAAACTGTTAGTGATTCTGGAAATTCACTCAGTAAGGCGGAGAAGTAAAACTACGAAGATGGGCCGGGCGCGGTGGCTCAAGCCTGTAATCCCAGCACTTTGGGAGGCCGAGACGGGCGGATCACGAGGTCAGGAGATCGAGACCATCCTGGCTAACACGGTGAAACCCTGTCTCTACTAAAAAATACAAAAAAACTAGCCGGGCAAGGTGGCGGGCGCCTGTAGTCCCAGCTACTCGGGAGGCTGAGGCAGGAGAATGGTGTGAACCCGGGAGGCGGAGCTTGCAGTGAGCTGAGATCCGGCCACTACACTCCAGCCTGGGCGACAGAGCAAGACTCCATCTCAAAAAAAAAAAAAAAAAAACTACGAAGATATAAACAAAGTTTGAAATAATACCAAACATCTATGTAGCCTGGGAGGTCAACCGAGTTCAGTAAATGGTTAAGTGATGTATCTTCTCACACATGTTGTTTAAGCGGCTATTTTTCTTTCTTTCTTTCTTTCTTTCTTTCTTTTTTTTTTTTTGAGGTGGGACCTTGCTGTGTTGCCCAAGCTTGTCTCAAACTCCTGGGCTCAAGCAGTACTCCCAAATCAGCCTCCCAAGTAGCTGGGATTACAGGCGCATGCCGCCACATCCAGGTGGTTTAGTAAGTAACAAATACCTGTGGAATTATTATTTCTCTATCCCCTGACCCAAACAGCCGCTCAGTAATCTGTGTGTGTATCAGCTGTTAGGGTGTTTTGTGCAGAGATGCACAGATTCTCACAGAATTTCAGAACCAGAGTTCAAATCCAGGTTCAGAAACTCAGTTTTAACCATTTGCCCAGAGCTGATCAAACTCTGGAGAAATGATTTACAACACCTAATCTTAAAAATGATTTATTTGACAATTAAATTAGTAAGTGTATTTCTAGTGAGAAATAGAACTGCCAAATGCTGGCAGTGGTTCTGTACTTTTAATCTTTAAAAGCCGTATCTAGGTTTAGGAGTTGGGTAACTACAATTTCAGATTAAAGAGCAATGAATAATCCTAGTTAATAGAACTCTCAAAGTCTGATGAACCGTCTCTGCTATAGAGATGCGTCTATACACAACCCAGACTACATCTCATTAGTAAGGAGGGCACCCAGGCTTGTTGTTCTTCATCTCTTTGCCATTACATCATGTGTCTGTTTTGATGTCTGACATATTTCATATTTTTCTACTTTCCACTAATGAAGTTCTAGGGCCATCATTTTATTTTCTGGTAACTTAATCTTAAGGAGAAGCAATTAGAACACAGAGTGGCCAATAACCATGGCTTCCACTGAGTATGTGGTTCTTACTAGCATCCATTTTGGAAGGGGTATTGCTTCATTTTGTCTTGATAATCTACTAGATTTGAAATGACTGTTGTCATCTACCTAAAATCTATAGCTAATGTCACAAGTGAATGAATTGTGTTTGGCTGAAAATCAAAGACTACAGAATCCTAAAATGGCTTCTTCATGTCTGATGAAAAGCACCTGGTGAGAAAGTCACCCACTGATGGTTTTCCTCTGCCACTGTCTACCATGACACACTTGAACATGTGCAGGACATTTTGTTTTGAAATTTTGAGAATTTATTTTACTTTGAGAAGTTAATTTAATTACTTCATCTCTTTCTAATATCACTGAAAAATTTTAATCTAGTTGTTTGTGCAATGGAACGCCCTGGAAGTTTTCCTGAATTTAGTAATGCAGGTAACTTATATGAAAATAACTTTATCCTCAATTTTGAATCTTCAGTAGTCTCTCTTATACTTAAGTTGTTGAAGAACCAGAAAAGACAGAGGGCATAAAACTTTTGTGCATAAATATACACGGTTTCAAATTAGTTCATTCACTATAAACATTTACTCATTAACACTGTCTCTGTTAAGATGGCAATTTGTAATATACTCTCTGAATAATATCTTTACAACCCTAAAGGTTGAAAATGGCTATGAAGCCATTACAGAGTGTCTGGTGGTCTTGTGTTTGGTGCTACTTTCTCATAATGCCTTGTACTATTGAGGGCAGGGAGAGAGGAAAGGGGACTGTGGAGCAGATTAAGTGGATGGACATCTTGGCTTCCCTGCTTTCTAAAGCATTGTGACCGCGAGCAACTTATTTAACTACTCTCAATTGTTATATCTGTTGATGTGGTTTGGCTCTGTCCCCACCCAAATCTCATCTTGAATTGTAGCTCCTCTAATTCCCACATGTTCTGGGAGGGACCTGGTGGGAGATAATTGAATCATGATGGCAGTTTCCCCCATAATGTTTTCATGGTAGTAAATAAGTTTCATGCAAGCTGATGGTTTTATAAGGGGTTTCCCCTTTTGCTTGGCTCTCATTCTCTCTTTACTGCTGCCATGTAAGACGTGCCTTTTGCCTTCCACCGTAATTGTGAGGCCTCCCCAGCCACATGAAACTGTGAGTCCATTAAATCTCTTTCCTTTATAAATTACCATTACCCAGTCTTGGCCAGGCGCGGTGGCTCACACCTGTAATCCCAGCATTTTGGGAGGCCCAGGTAGGTGGATCACCTGAAGTCGGGAGTTCAAGACCAGCCTGGCCAACATCATGAAACCCCATCTCTATTAAAAAATATAAACAATAGCCAGGCATGGTGGCACGTGCCTGTGATCCAGCTACTCGTGAGGCTGAGGCATGAGAATCACTTGAACCTGGGAGGTGGAGGTTGCAGTGGGCTGAGATCGTGCCACTACACTCTACCCTGGGTGACAGAGTGAGACTCTGTCTCAAAAAAATAAAATAATAAACAAAAAATAAATAAATTACTCAGTCTCAGCAGTGTGAGAACAGACTAATAATACATCTGTCAAATGAGGATTTTAATGCAGTGGAGTCATATCTTACTTAGAAGTTAGGTTCTTAAGGGGAGAATTTATTCATAGTGAAAATTATCCTTAAATTCCTAAGATGATCATAAACTGACCAGGACATCAGCCACCAGTAACTATAAGTCAGGTCTGTCTTTTCTTTCTCCTTGCATTTTGGTGTGGCTTCCCTTTCTCTGAAAATAGAATATCAATATCTCATTAAGAGGAAGGGCCAGATTGTCTAGTTCGAGAGACTATAAAGACATGTGTCTGCCTCTCTCTCTTTTTCTTTCTCCCCTACTCTCTAAATCTAGTACAGTTGGATAATAATGAGATAGATGACCATAATGTCTAGCTCTAAATTTGTTGCTAATTCATTGGGTTACTTTCTACTAATATACATATTTATCCTTGATAAATACTGGGTGGAATTATTTTATTTGTCAATGCCAACCCTGTGCAACTTTTTATATTTATTAATATATGTGCTAATCTGTTCTCCCATTGCTACAAATAAATACCTGAAACTGTGTAATTTATAAAGAAAAGAGGTTAAATTGGCTCACGGCTCTGCAGGCTGTACAAGAAGCATAGTGGCTTCTGCTTCTGGGGAGGCCTCAGGAAGCTTCCAATTATGGAGGAAGGTGAAGCGGGCACAGGCGTCTCACATGGTGTGAGCAAGAGCAAGAGAGAAAGTGGGGAGGTGCTACACACTTGTTGGCCAGGTGCGGTGGCTCATGCCTGTAATCCTAGCACTTTGAGAGGCTGAGGTGGGCGGATCACTTGAGACCAGCAGTTTGAGACCACTCTGGCCAACATGGCGAAACCCCATCTCTACTATTAGTACAAAAAATGGCAGGACATGGTGGCTCATTCCTGTAGTCCCAGCTACTTGGGAGGTTGAGGCACAAAAACCACTTGAGCCCGGAAAGCAGAGGTTGCAGTGAACCAAGATGGCGCCATTGCACTCCAGCCTTGGTGACAGAGGGAAACTGTGTCTGAGAAGGAAGGAAGGAAGGAAGGAAGGAAGGAAGGGCTACACACTTTTAAACAACCAGATCTCAGGAGAACTTGCTCACTGTCATAACAACAGTATCAAGGGGATTGTGTTAAGCCATTCATGAGAAACTGCTCCCATGATCCCATCACCCCCGACCAGCCCTACTTCCAGCATTAGGAATTACAACTGAACATGAGATTTGGGTGGGACACAGATCCAAACCATATCAGTATAATAATTGTCTTTCAGTAACTATCAAAACCACATGGCCATAAATTCTTATTTTTATGAAACTTATGATATAATTGATACCTGCAGTTTGTATAACTTGCTTTTATACATGATACTGTGATACTATACTTTTAAAGCAGGCGGCCAGGTGTGGTGGCTCACGCCTGTAATCCCAGCACTTTGGGAGGCTGAGGCGGGTGGATCACGAGGTCAGGAGATCGAGACCATCCTGGGTAACACAGTGAAACCCCGTCTCTACTAAAAATACAAAAAATTTAGCTGGGCGTGAGGTGACAGGCACCTGTAATCCCAGTGACTTGGGAGACTGAGGCAGGACAATGACGTGAACCCAGGAGGCAGAGCTTGCAGTGAGCCGAGATTGCTCCACTGCACTCCAGCCTGGGCGACAGAGCCAGACTCTGTCTCAAAAACAAACAAACAAACAAAATCTTTGGGCCGGGCGCACTGGCTCACATCTGCAATCCTACCACTTTGAGAGGCCGAGATGGGCGGTTCCCTTGAGATCAGAAGTTTCAGACCAGCCTGGCCAACATGGTGAAACCCCGTCTCTACTGAAAATACAAAAATTGGCTGGGTGTGGTGACGGATGCCTGTAATCCCAGTTACTTGGGAGGCTGAGGCAGGAGAATCCCTTGAACCCAGGAGGTAGAGGTTGCAGTGAGCCAAGATCGCACCACTGTACTCCAGCCTGGGTGACAGAGAGAGACTCTGTCAAAAAAAAAAAAAAGAAAAGAAAAAAACGTATATAACACTTCTCCAGTTTTCCTAGTCATGTTTTCAATTAAAAGTGTTAATTTAAATAACACCTTTATAGTAATTTTAAAATTGTAGCAATGTAAAGTAAATATTGTTAGTCA
>NW_016803880.1:4946731-4973519 GCF_001698545.2 Rhinopithecus bieti | reverse complement strand
AAAAAAAAAAAAAAAAAAAAACACACACACACACACAAATAGGTACAATGTATATTTGGATGATGTCTACACTAAAAGCCCAGACTTCACCACTACACAATATATCCAGGTAACAAAAACTGTACTTTTTCCCCTTAAATTTATATACACAAAAAGAAAAAAATATATGGAAATAAATATTCAGCTACTAAGAAATACTACTGATAATTAATTTATTAAAGCTAATGCCCTTTATAATTTTTTGCCTACATACTTTTGCCAGTTCAACTAATCCTCTTTTTTAACATCTGTGATGCATTATTTTTCTGTTCAAATATTATTATACACATGAAAAATGTACAAGAGAATTAACAAAATTCCTGAAGCTAACAGCTGTTATTTTTCACAGAACTTTTATAGTAATTTTTGACAATTTAAGAAATGTTTCTTAAAGGAAATTTTAACAAGTAGGAAACTGGAATTGAGAAAGAGAAAATGATTTTATTTCTCAATGATTCCTGAAACCCAGTTCCTAAATCTTCTAATCTCAGATTGTACTAAAGTTTGCCTGAAATGAAGGAAGGCCGGAACCTACTGAAGAAAATAAACATTCTCAGTAGGCAGTGTGGTGTTTGAAAAGTTCAAAGGCATGATGATACGGAGGGAGCAAAGATTATCTTTTCCTATTTTGCCCCGAGGTTTTCCTCAACTGGTTTCCAGGGAATTTGAGTTTTCATTGTTTTGTCTAAAAAGTGTACTAAAATACTTCAAAAATCCCAAGAATTGTCAGTCATAAGTAGAGTTTCTCTGAGGGCATTAATTCACACATTGCTAAAAGGACAAAGAGACTTCTTCAAAGCATACTTTGAAAGTTTCACAGAATAATGGTTTGGCATTGGAATCACTGGCAAAAATGTTCAGAGATTTTGTCATTAAAAGTAGCAGTAGGCCAGGCGCGGTGGCTCATGCCTGTAATCCCAGCACTTTGGGAGGCCGAGGCGGGTGAATCAGTTGAGGTCAGGAGTTCGAGACCAGACTGGCTAACATGGTGAAACCCCATCTCTACTAAAAATACAAAAAGTAGCTGGGTGTGGTGATATGCGCCTGTAATCCCAGCTACTCAGGAGGCTGAGGCATGAGAATCACTTGAACCCAGGAGGTGGAGGTTGCAGTGAGCCGAGACTGTACCACTGCACTCCAGCCTGGGCAATAGAGTGAGACTCAGTCTCAAAAATAAAAAAATAAATAAAAGAAGAAGTAAAGCAACAAGAACATTTAAGGTCCTGTCCTTGCTCCAGCTCACTGAAGAGGATTCTGGCTTGGTCTCCTGTCTCATTCCTTCCTCTGCTCTCTGAAGATTCAGACTCTATCTTTGGAGTCTATAAAATAACATGTGAGAAGCAGAAGAGAAACTAGGAAAGAAAGGAATGCAGGAGAAGAAAGGGATATGGGGGAAGAGAAAAGAAAGAAAGAACAGCTGCTATGTGATCAAAGTGTATGGAAAAGGATATTTTAAACGATGGCATGGACCCCTTTCATGGTTCTTGGTTCTTGAAATATACAAGCAGAAGAGTCCTTTTGAAATTACTCCTTAGTGGACCTGACACCTCTCGAGAATTGAGCCACATGGGTCACTATTTTCTATGGACATATTTATAGCTGTCAATAGAAATCAGTTCAGTCCTGTACTCTTCACATAGACACCATGTTTGCCAGTTTCCCTGTTAAATATGTTAGCCATTTAGAGATATCCAACGTGCATATCACTGGTTTTCCTGTTATACTAGAAATCAAGTAATTTGTGTCCCATAGACTTTTGCAAATTAAAAAAAAAATTTTGTGAGTCACTGTGTTGCCCAGGCTGGAGTGCAGTGGTGTGGTCATAGTCCACTGCAGCTTCAAATTCCTGCGCTCAAGTGATCCTCCTGCCTCAGCCTCCCAAGTAGCTGGGACTACGGGCAGGTGCTACCATACCCAGATAACTTTTAAAAATGTTTTGTAGAGATGGGGGACATTACTATATTGCGCAGGTTGGTCTTAAACTCCTGGCCTCAAGTGATCCTCCTTCCTTGGCCTCTCAAAGTAGTTTTGCAAATTTTAACTTCACAATTAGATTTGCTGTCCCGACTTTTAAGGAAAAAAGAAAAATCTCCAGAAGAGCATAGGAGTGATAAAATCTAGCACAATGGAAGACTAATTTACATGTTGGTATATATAGATGAATAAATCACAGAAGAGATGTCATGTCATATGAAAGATTTCTTTCTCCTTTCCAGGAGTAGAATCAATTATCTTTCATAGTTATACAATTCTGATTTTATAGGAACTTTTCAGAATCTTAGAATTCATGATTCTTTGGCATTCTTTATAGTCTATTGGTTTATTCCTGTTCCTGGTTGTTCAAACTGGTCTAACTGGAAATCTAGAGCAATGGTTCTCAACCAGGAGTGAGTTCTTTACCCCCATGTCTCAGGGGACATTTGCTAATGTTTAGGGACATTTTTAGTTGTCATCACTTGGGGCGTGGTGATACCGGCATCTAGTGGGTAGAAGCCAGGGATACTGCAAAACATCCTACAGTGCACAGGACAGCCCCCTGCAACAAAGAATGATTGGGTGCCAGACATCAATAGTGTCAAGATTAAGAAACCCTTACCTAGACCTCCCCTCTGGGATTACCCTGGTGTCCTACTCTCCTAGTTCAGCCTCGTAGCTTCCACCTTCCTGTTGTGCTCCAGAGCCAGTCTTTTGCCTTCATTCTAACCACCAATTTCTCAAACTCTCCTGTCTTCATTGGACTAATGAACCTTTCTTCCTGGCATCTTTGTTAATCTGCAATCCTTGCTCGTGTTCATCTTGGGGCACGGTGTGGGCCTAGTATACCACAGTAATTAACTATGTGGGCTTTAGGTACTGACTGAGTCCAAATCCAAACTCCACCACTTACTTCTTATATAACCGTGGCCAAGTTTCTTACTCTCTCTGTGCCTCAGTTTTCCCACCCTCAAAAACGTGAGCAAAAATGGTACCCTGCCACAGAGAATTGTAAGAGTCAAATGAGTTAATACTTGTGAAGCACCAAGTGCTTAATAAATTTTAGCTATTATTATCCTTTCTCAAGAGTCCATCAAGGTCTTTGTCCTCTAAGTTACTTCCTTCTCTGTACTCCAAGTCCGGAAAGCAGGTGTAATTTGCTCATGATGGTTTCTCTTAAATGTTTGCCTAAATTCTGAATGTTTTCCATTACTCTAATGGCTGGGACTTTTGATGTGGAAAGGCAGGAAATACCCTATTTTTCTCTCTCAAGTTTGGCTGTCCATATCCTTCCCTGAGCACTTTGTGGCATAAAGGTGGGAGATGGGAAAGACAGGGAAGGAAAAATACTTCAAAACATTTTCATGGATGACTCACAATTCTTAGTCTATAGATGGAAGCTGATGAATGAAGGGATGAGAAGATGGATGCATCAATGGGCAGTACCTAAGTTTCTGGTGTGAGTGGCCACATGGAATGTGATGCTTTACACAGGGATGAGATTTGCAGAAATAGGACAAAGTTTGGGGGCAAGCTGATGAGTTTTGCCCATGAGTTTGTGGTAATTGCGGGAAATGGAAATACAGATATCCAGCAGAAAGCCAGGCTCACAGATTTAATTTCGAGAGAGATTGGAGCTGGAGATGTGGAGTTACAACTTTTTAGCAAATAAATGCTAGTTGGGTCAATCAGAGTATAAAATACTCTATAAAAAGGAGGTAGTTTAGTCAGAAAAGCAGTTTCTGGATGGATGGATGGATGGATGGATGGATGGATGGACGGACGATGGATGGATAGATGGGCAGAACAAGGAGGAAGAAGAACTCACAAAGCAGACAGAATGAAGTACCAGGATCAGAACAGAAGGACAAAGACTAGGAGAGAATCAAGTTACAGAATACAAAGGAGTCAACAGAGTCACATGTCATAGAGAGGTCAGGTAAGATATAGACTGAAAAGTGTCCATTAGATATGCCAACAGATAGGTCATTGTCGTCTTAATGAAAACAGGTTCAGTAGACCACAGGAAGACAGAGGACAGATGGTAGCATGAGTGGAGAAATAGCATTTCAAATAAATTATAGAAATATATAGTCAATAAATAACCTTCTTTAGCTTTTCATGATAGGCTTAATTCAGTCTTACCTTGTATCATGTATAATTTTTTGGGTGAATAATGAAGGAGAGCAGTTGGATTGTTTTGCCTAAATTGTTGACTTGAGATGACCAATGTATTAGTCTGTTCTCATTCTGCTAATAAAGACATACCTGAGACTAGGTAATTTATAAAGGAAAGAGGTTTAATTGACTCACAGTTCAGTATGGCTGGGGAGGCCTCAGGAAACTTATAATCATGGCAGAAGGGGAAGCAAATACAGCCTTTTTCACAGTTCAGCATGGCTGGGGAGGCCTCAGAAACTTACAATCATGGCAGAAGGGGAAGCAAATACATCTTTTTTCATATGGCGGCAGCAAGGAGAAGTGCAGAGTGAAGGCAGGGAAAAAGCCCCTTATAAAACCATCAGGTCTCATGAGAACTCACTCACTATCACGAGAGCAGCATGGTTCAATTACCTCCCACCAGGTTCCTCCCACAACACATGGGGATTATGGGAACTACAGTTCAAGATAAGATTTGAGTGGGGACACAGTCAAACCAGATCAACCAACAATAATGCTTTGCATTATTCTGACTTTGAAACAATTAATACCAATCCAATATTGTATACTTACAACACTTACCCCAAAGAATTGCTTGCCTTCAGGAACTCTTCCTCAGTGTCAGTTTGATCCGACCTCATTTACTGGACTTTTCTTATTAGTATACAATAAGGAATGAGCTCATTTATTCAACAAACATTTATTGTGTCTTGCTTTATGCCAGGCACTGTTCTGAGTGTTTGGGTTAATTTCAGAGAATATAACAGGCAACAGTCTTGCGCTTGTAGCATTTATATTTTAGAGATATATACTTATAGGAAAATAGATTTAAATTATTTTTAAACGTCGTCATTACACTGGAGTATAGAATGACATCCGTAAAGAAAGTGATTTAGATCAAAGATGGAATTAGAAAGTTTTATTGATACTTTCTGATACTTTCTTCTTTAGTACTAATAATGCCTACCACACTAGGTTATTTTGAATATTGAATTTTACAGCATAAAAGCAAGTATGTGAAGGTGAAATAGGAGAGTTCCCTATTTCAAAGGTGTGGCTCACCTTTTCGGTGGCCGCTGCTTGAATCCCTGAGGGGAGGGGCAGCATGCAGACGGACAGGTGCAGGAGCCCAAGTGGGTGTGTGTTACAATGTGCCCTTTTAGCCTTGCCATCCACAGATGGCCTGAGTGTTAACCAGCTCAACGGACCCTCTGCCTTTTCACATGGGCAGAGGGCCAGTGTGACAGCTTTCTGTATCCTGAGCTCTTGCCCAGTATCCCAGAAAAATCGGGTCACACAAGGGGTTAAAGGATGAATGCAGGGGTTTGTTGAGTGGTGGAGGTAGCTTTCAGCAGGATGGATGAGGAGCTGGAAGAAGGGATGGATTGGGAAGATGATCTTTTCCTGGAGTTTGGCCATCCAGAGGCTGAACACTTCTCCTACCACCCCCAGTCGAACTCCTCCCAGTGTTCAGATGTCTCTCCTCTTCTATCTTTCTCTGCCCCGTTGTTCCGCCATTTGTCTGCTTGTCTCCTCATCTCCTTGCCTGCTCATCTGCTTCTAGAACCTGGGGTTTGGGGTTTATATAGGTACAGGATAGGCGGCATGGTGGGACAAAAGGCAACTTTTGGGGCATGAAAACAGGAATGCCTGTCCCCTTTTCGGGTCACGGGTCTCCAGGCCTGAGGGTAGGGCCTTTGTCAAGGAACAGCCCTCTCCTACCCAGTACTTTTCTGTCTCCTATCTGTATCAAAGGTGCCTTTTTAAATGAAAATTTCTGTGTTAGTTTAAGGGAGTGGTAATAAGCAGCATCATGTAACTATTAGATCACAGTAGCAGTAGCCACCATAGTAGTTACTTTAGTCTGTAGACCAGTTCTCAAAAATCATTGAAATGTTTTGGGGGAAAAAATAAAGATGTTCTGCTTGAATTTTCATCATAATTTTATATACAACTTATATATATTATAATATATATATACAAATTTCATCAAAAGTATGTAAAATGACTCATTTCTATATGACATAGGTATTGTCAGGGATAAATACATAAAGCTATTTATACTTTTAAATAAGCACTAAGAAGAATTAGCTGTTATTTGTGAGGCAATACCGTGTGACACTAGACTGCATAATAAGCTGAATTAAGGATGTAAGATATTTTTCAATGATTGGGCTGGCAAGAGTGTGTTGTCTGTGGTGGGGTACAAATAGATACAAGGGTTATACTTTGGGAAATGCTTAAAGGCCAAAACTACAATCTAGAAAATAAATATGTATAGTTTTGTTTGCTTTTTCCTATTTTGATACTTTAAAACTATGTGTTATGAATTGGGCAAAACTGTCACCAAACTTTGGGACAGTTTTCTTGAATATTGCATTCCATTCAGACATTTGAAAGTGAATTTTCATTTATTTTTAATTATCCTATCTGTTTTAATCTTTCAGATCATAAGGCCTATGGGTTTTCTGCCCCAAAAGACCAGCAAGTGGTCACAGCAGTAGAGTACCAAGGTACAGTATCTTACTGATTTTCACAGGCTGCATTGTTGAAATAACTCATGAGAGTGACTCATGTGATGTGATTTTCTATTTGTTGGGATTCTCTGCCTTACCTTCTACTAATTCCTCTGCCTGAAATGCTGCTTCATGCTGACTCCACCTCAAGAACATTTTCTCCACCTCCTCAGTGGAAATTTTGGACATTCAATAAAAGACTGGATGTACAAAGCAGGTCTCCTATTACATTATCCACAACAAAGCAAATCTAATTTGTGAAATTGGGAGATGGAGAGCTTGGAAAGTTTCTAGCCAGCTAGATATGAGAAATAGAAATGAACACTTCAAACCCCTCTGTGTGTATTTAAGATGATATTAATATAGCTTACTTTGGGGCACCATTTTATCTATTTCAGCTTCTTTAAAATGTTTATAAGGAGGAATTAATTCAAGAGTATAAAGTTTCTGTTTTGAAAGATAAAATAGTTCTGGAGATTGTTATATGCGCAACAATATACTTAATACTGCTGAACTATACAGTTAAAAATGGTCAAGGTGGTGAATTTTATGTTTAGTTTGCCACATTTAAAAAATTGTCAAAAGAAACTAGTAACCTATATATGGGCTTTTTAATAAGTTTTTGTTATTGTTGTTGTTGTGTTTTGCTTTATTTTGTTTGAGACAGGATCTCCGTCTGTCACCCATGCTGGAGTGCAGTGTGGCATGATCTCAGCTCACAGCAACCTCCACCTCCAGGGTTAAGTGATCCTCCCACCTCACGCACCCAAGTAGCTGGGATTACAGGCGCAGGCCGCCATATCTGGTTAATTTTTTGTATTGTTTTGTAGAAACAGGGTTTCACCATGTTGCCCAAGCTGGTCTTGTACTCCTGGACTCAAGCAGTCTGCCCACCTTGGCCTCCCAAAGTACTGGGATTACAAGCATGAACCACCATACCTGCCCTATAAGTTTATTTCAAATATTGACCACCTACTACTTTTCCAAAGGATCCTTTATCTTTTATATAATTAATAATATTGGGCAATCAGAAGAATTGCTATTTCTTAAATTTATTACTTGTTTAGGCCATTAAGAAACGGGTCCTAAATGTCTGACCTCTCATCATCAGATATGTCTTAGGTTCCTGGAGCTGGAGAAAGATAGGTTTGAAGGAAAGAGACAAAGATGAAAGTAAAGGTCTGGAGTGGGGGAGATTAAATGAGTTAATATTCACATAGTGCTTTCAATAGTGCTAACACATAATCCAAATTATATATGCTTGTTAAGTAAAAATATGCTGTAGTAGGAATCAGTCCTGACTGGGAGTGGTGGCTCATGTCTGTAATCTCAAACTCCTGGGTCAGGAGTTCGAGACCAGCCTGGAAAACATGAAGACACTGTTTCTATAAAAAACAAATTAGCCAAACATATGGTACACGCCTGTTGTCCCAGCTACTCAGCAGGATGAGGCAGGTGGGTGGATCACTTGAGTGCAGGAGTTTTGAGGCTGCAGTGAGCCATGATCACGCCAGTGCACTCCAGCCTGGGCAAAAAAGTGAGAGATTGTCTCAAAAAAAAAAAAAAAAAAAAAAAAAAGGGCCAGGCATGGCGGCTCGCGCCTGTAATCCCAGCACTTTGGGAGGCTGAGGCAGGTGTATTACCTGAGGTCAGGAGTTCGAGACCAGCCTGGCCAACATGGTGAAACCCTGTCTCTACTAAAAAAATTAGCCAGGCCTGGTAGCGGGCACCTATAATCCCAGCTACTTGGGAGGTTGAGGCAGGAGATCGCTTGAGCCTGGGAGGCAGAGGTTGCAGTGAGCCAAGATTACACTACTGCAATCCAGGCCTGGGCAACAGACTGAGACTCCATCTCAAAAATAAATAAATAAATAATAAATAAATAAAAAGTTCATCATTAAAAAAATGAGTAACTTAATAAATTACATCAACAATTATTAGGTTAACTAGGTTCTCTTAAGTTCTAATATTTTATATGCTTAAGCTATAGAACACTCCGGTATGAGTTAGTTTTAAATGGAGAGAGGTGGTAAGAGGAAATTAATGATTGGGGGAATTTGGGACTATGGAGCACCTCCAGGATGGATAAACAGGGCTGGGTGAGATGCCAGAACAGAAGCTGGAAAGGCCACAAGGGTAAGCACAGAGTAAGGGAGGTGAGGATGGACCAGGATGTCCCCGAGGGACCAAGGAAGTGAAGTTCAGTTCTACTTCTCACTTTCACGGAAGTTCTTAATACTGGGTCCAACTGGGTACAGGGGATGTATATCCTCTCCCATCATATCTGAGTTAGGACACCAAAATTATATTATTTAACCTTGCATTATTTTTTAAAAATGTATCAAGGTGAATTTTACATAACCTGAAATTCATAGTTTTTAAGTGAACAATTCAGTGGCATTTGATAGATTCAGTTTTGTGCAACCACCACCTCTGCCTAGTTCCAAAATATTTTCATCATTCCAAAACAAAACCCTGTGCCCATTTACATTACTTTTTAATGCATGTTTTATTTTTAATATAGAAAATACTTTCATAATGTATTGCAATCAAATGTTAATCTTACTCCAAAATAAGTGTTTTCTTTCATCTCACCTCTTTTTAATTAAGAATTTCATTTTAATTCTATTGTATGTGTGTCCCCATCATTCCAGCTTGGCTCTTCATAAGGCATAAATACATTTCTGTGTCTTGTACATTTTAGTCTTAGGACTAAATGCAGTAACTTAATTTTGCTGTAAGTCTATAACATTTTATGATTTGTATATATGTGTATGTGTGTTTCACCCAATTTTTTCATTTGTTATGTCTTGTTTCTCTGAGGTCAAGAAATTATGAATTAATTCCTTCTTTCCAGCGCTGCTGCGCTGTATCACTTCGCATGATAGTGCCAAGAGCAGAAGGAGACTGAAATCAGGGCAGCTCTGCCGGGCTTGTAAATTACATGTGCAGCTTTCTGCAAAGGGAGTCTAAACCTGAAAGCTATAAATCAGAGTTTAATAGCAAGCATTTCTTCACAGAAGTAATTTCTGCTAAGTCAGAGCTATTTTGGTAGTATCAGTTCTCTTTTTGTGTTATGTAAGATTTTGATGATTTTTAACTTGAGCCCTGAGAATGAAATCAAAGGATAATTAGCAGTACAGAATCCAGGAAAATTAAAATTCATAATGATTCTATGTAATTCCAAAATGTGATTGTTTTGCCACGTGTTGCTGCTAATGCTTTTTATAAACAAAGAATTCTCTTTTCTTGATCCAAATGAAATAGATATTTTGGCAATGAAATAATCACCTTCATAGAAAAGCATGGCACATTTTCCTGTTTTTAATATGCCTTAGGTTGAGAAAATATGATTTATATCTATTTTTTTGCTATCTCCTACAGAGATAACATTTTATTTCAAATTGGAGTGATTTCTAGGTAAATTTGTGATGGTATAAGGTATATATTTCTATGTAAAGGCAAGCTTGCAACTATAACTCAGAGAAATTCCTCAGGGGGTGAAAACAGTGATCATTTACAGAGTACATACCATATGCAAAGTAGTACCATGTACATCACGCATGTAAATATAGTGTCTCATTTAATCTTAGTGACAACTTTGTAAGATGAGTACTGTTCTTTTTATCATTTTACAGACGTGGATATAAAAATAATTATCCCAATATCACATACGGAGTATATGGTAGAGGTCTAACTCCACAGCCTCTGCTATAACCTGCATGTTATGGCGCAGTAACCCTAAAGCCTGATACACAAAATTATGCTGGCATAAGTACTGAATTTTGGCTGAAGAGAGAGAAAAGAGTTCATGAGAGTTAGGTTGTAAGTTCATTTACTTCCTTGTCCTCAGATATTGACCCCATGATTCCAGTATTTTTATTTTCTGCATTTGTTTCCTATGGTTGCCATTAAAAAATACTACAGGCCGGGCGCGGTGGCTCAAGCCTGTAATCCCAGCACTTTGGGAGGCCGAGACGGGCGGATCACGAGGTCAGGAGATCGAGACCATCCTGGCTAACACAGTGAAACCCCACCTCTACTAAAAAAAATAGAAAAAACTAGCCGGGCGAGGTGGCAGGCGCCTGTAGTCCCAGTTACTCAGGAGGCTGAGGCAGGAGAATGGCGTAAACCCGGGAGGCGGAGCTTGTAGTGAGCCGAAATCGCGCCACTGCACTCCAGCCTGGGCCGCAGAGCGAGACTCCGTCTCAAAAAAAAAAAAATACTACAAACCAGGTGACTTAAAACAATAGAAATTTATTCTCTCATGGTTCTGGAGGCTAGAAGTTCAAAATCAAGCATTAGTACCCAAGGGCCTAAGCATTGGCTCTTTCCTTGCTTGAGATCTTCTTTCTCAAAGAACTATACAATGAATTCTCTCCCTCTTTTAAACGTTTGGTCAAATGTCACCTTCTAAATGGGGTGAACTCTGGCTACCGTTTTTCAAAAATTATAGCCCTGTCCCTAGCACTTCCAAACGTCCTGTACTCTGCTCTGCTCTCTTTTGTCTTCATAACCCTCATCATCTACTAACGTACTAGGTAATTCACTTTATTATGTTTCTTGTTTATCTGACTTCCCCTGCTAGATAGTAAGATTCCAAAGGGCAAAGATCTTTGTTTTGTTCACTGATACAGCTCAAGAACAATGCACCAGACAGTAAGTACTCAACATATTTTGGATGAATTGGATAAACCATTTCTCCACATTTTACATGGCCAGCGAGAGAGAGGCTGGAGTGAAGTCACTGGACTTAGGAAAATTATTGCTATATTTTCTAGTATAAGTTCCATAGAGGTTTTTCCAAAGCGCAATAAGGACAGGAATTAGGAAGAATTCACCGGGAGGGGTGTGTGTATGTGTGCGTGCACACACAAGCACACGCACATGCGTATCTAAATATGTAACACAATGCAATTATTTAAGTGTAAAATAAGACTTAAGACACAGAAGACATGAGGAATAGGCTAAAAATGAGTGTGGGTGTGTGTTTAATTGTTGGAAACTCACAAAATACTGGAAGGAAACCTATCTACAACTCAAGACTCCGGAAGGTCACCACCCATTCCCTTAATCAACAGAACAGAACTGTATTTCCTCAGACAGGTCCCTTAGCACACATTTGTCTTTGTAGCATAATTGTAAACATGTCTGTAAAATGATGTCTCTTTGTAACATAAAACCTGCTTTAAAAACTTTAGACATCCTTGAAAACAATTTTTGGTTCTTTTCTTCCTTGCCTTTCTTTTCTCTGCCCTACTTTCTATTTTCCATTACCTTTTATTCCATTTTTGTATGTCCAGCAATATGTGTGGAATGAAAAAAATTAGAAACTAAATATTCTGCATTCTTTTTTAACATTCATTTGCTTAACATTAAAATCAGAGGTATGAAAAGGATTTTAAAATAATTTCTGGTCAAAGATACTGTGCTTTTTTAGGTCAAACCATATGCCTTGTGGGAAAAAAGTATTTCAGAAATATGGAGTTGACATTCTAGAGAGCCTGGTTAAAAAATACTTTTAAAACTATTTATAACTGGAGGTTTCCATTTGGCAACTTGAAGCTGTTCCCAGACTGGCACTGGGTTTTTTTTTTCTCTCAGACATCTCGTTTGGACAGTGAAAAGAAGGGGGTTCCTTTGGGGGCTCCAAGAATTATTTAATGACACAATTGCAGTAAATTTCTTGTAATAAAAGCACTTAGCTACATTGAAGTAGTCACAGTTGATGCCAAGATTTAAATTTTAATAATTATCTGGACCGAGGCAAGGTTATATAGGCAGTTGTTTGGGGGTAAAAATCAATGATTTATTAGGAGACTATATTGGATATATATTAATGTATTTGTAGAGCAGGTCGACAAAGAAGGGATCTGAGTGAGAATATAGCACGTTGCTGAAACTTTTCTGGTTTCCCAGCATGTCCTGGGCTGGATTAAGTGCCTTTCTTGGGTACTAAGCGTGAATCACCATTTGCATAGCTGGTATTCAGCCACACTGAGCTGAAATGCCATTATCTTAGTTTCCTCTTCTACCAGATGGTAGACTCCTTCAAGACTGAGACTGAGAATAATAAGATACATAATTAATCATAGATGCCATTTGTTAAGTCCTTACTATGTCCAAGTTTGTGTGCTTTGCATATCTTATTGCATTTGAAGACTCACAACAACTTTGTGAAATATTAGCCCATTTTACAGATGAAAACTCAAACTTGATAACCAGGGAAATAAGCATAGTGTCACACAGTTATTATGTGGAAGAGCTAGAAGGCTTCCAATTCATCTCTGCATTGAGCCAACATAGGACCCGTTGAAGTAATTTATGAATAAATGAATGAATAAAAATATAAAGGAGTAATTTAAATATGTTTACAATTTTGTTACCCAGTTAAGTAAAATATAAATTCATGGAGACAATTAGAAAAACAAGTATTTTTATTGTTGTTCCTAGAGGCTATTTTAGCCTGTAAAACCCCAAAGAAGACTGTTTCCTCTAGATTGGAGTGGAAGAAACTGGGTCGGAGTGTCTCCTTTGTCTACTATCAACAGACTCTTCAAGGTAAGAAGCTGGAAGCTTGAAGAGGTGTGAGCAAGAGAATGCCAAGTACAACCAGGATCCTTTAATTGACAAATGAGATCAGGACATGACTGATTACTGAAAATGTGTTTTTGTAAGTGTGAGATGAAAGCAACCATATCTGAGACATAAAACACAATAGCCACAAAAACAGAGAACAGAGGGAGGTGAAGCCCACTGAATCCCTGGACTCTTCTTTCTCAATTCAGGCATAAAGGAAGCAAAATGCAATTGCTCTTATTGACTCCGTAGATTAAACTCCCTTCCTTCCTTCCTTCCTTCCTTCCTTCCTTCCTTCCTTCCTTCCTTCCTTTCCTTTCCTTTCTTTCCTTTCTTCTTTTCCTTCCTTCCTTCTTTGTTTCTTTTCTTTCTTTCTTTCTTTCTTTCTTTCTTTCTTTCTTTCTTTCTTCCCTTCCTTTCTTTTCTTCTCTCTCTTTCTTTCTTTCTCTTTCTTTCTCTCTCTCTCTCTCTCTCTTTCTTCTCTTTCTTCCCTTTCTTTCCTTTCTTCTTTTTCTTCCTTTCTTCCTTTCTTTCCTTTCTTTTTTCAAGGTCTTGTTCTCTTGGCCAGACCAGAGTACAGTGGTATGATCATGGCTCACTGCAGTCTCCACCTCTGGAGCTCAAGTTATCCTCCCATCTCAGTCCCCAAGAAGCTGGAACTACAGGTGCATACCAGTATGCTCAGCTAATTTAATTTTTTTTTTTTTTTTTTTTTTTTTTTTTATCAGAGGTGACGTGAGGTCTCCCTATGTTGCCCAGGCTGGTCTTGAACTCCTGGGCTCAAGCCATCCTCCTGCCTCGGTCTCCAAAAATACTGAAATCACAGGTGTGAGCCACTTGCCCAGCTCCTGAGAGAAAGGAATTAAAAACTTGTGTGGTTTGGAAGTGAAAGGTTGCTTCTCAGTCATAATGCTGTCACCCTATTTCCTTAAGTCCATCTTGAAAGGCAGGCCACCACTGAGAAGCTTAGGGAGTTAAGACTTAAGAGTGGGTTATGACAACAACCATTATCAAGTACTTTCTTTTCTTTTCCTTCTTTTGTTATACATTTCTTTCTACTACCTACTCTTGTCATTGAATATGTGATGAACTTATAATTTATGACATTGATAATGATGGATGAAGCAAATTTCCATTTGCTTCAAAATAAACCAGTGGTTAATAATATAGATGAAACAAGATAAACCATGCATTGATTACTATTATAGCTGGTCAATGATACATTGAGGTACAATTCACTCTACTTTCTAATGTTGTGTATGCTTGAATCTTTCCATTATAAATATTTCTAAAGCTGGAAATACAATTTTACAAGTGTAATAAACATGTTATTATTTTAAAATGCTATGTATTTCTTTAATGTTAAAGAATTAAGTGAAAATGTTTGAAGTTTATAGAAAATTTAAAATACCCCCTCGAGTTCTCATCTGTCAAGATAAGACTACTAGCTGTAAGGTGTTAATAGCACAGCTGTCTTCACTTGAATTTTCTGTAGTTGCCATTTCTGGCATGTGCACATTATGCAAAATTATTTATTTGAGCCACTGCACCTGCCTAATTTTTACATTTTTTTAAAGAGATGAGATCTGGCCATGTTGCCAAGGCTGGCCTCAAACTTCTGTCCTCAAGCGATGCTCCCACCTCAGCTGGGACTACAGGTACAAGCCACCACACCGGGTGCAAAACACTATTTTAATTTTGAATATGTTACTATCAAAAAATAAAATAATGTTTTTAACCACCTTTTCTTGTGCCGCAGTGTTACGTGGGCCACCACACATAGAGTTACTGTTCCAGCCAATTAAACCAGACTCCCTGGTTTTCTGAAGACATGCATATTTTTACAAGGGAACTAGAAAGGGAATGAGGCAAGCATTTGAACTGAATTCTTTAAAATATAACATGGGGCTGGGCACAGTGGCTCATGTCTATAAACCCAGCACTTTGGGAGGCCGAGGCATGTGGATCACTTGAGGCCAGGAGTTCCGAGACCAGCCTGGCCAACATGGTGAAACCCCATCTCTACTAAAAATACAAAAATTAGCCAGCGTGGTGGTGCACATCTGTAATCCCAGATGCCCGGGAGGCCGAGGCATGAGAATGGCTTGCAGTGAGCCAAGATCATGCCACTGCACTCCAGCCTGGGCAACAGAGCAAGACTCTGTCTCAAAAAATAAAATTTATATACATAATATGGAAGGGCCTCCGTGGCCAGGCCTGCTGGCAGCTGCTCCTCAGAGGGCCCACGCTGGAGCTGACAGCCTGCCAGGAAGCCGGGCACTTGGAGACGGGGTGGGAGCACTGGGGTCAGCCAGAAATCAAACATGTCAGTGAAGGCCCAGAGCAGCTCAGAAGATAAAATAACAGTTCACTTTATAAACCAACAGTGAAACATTAACAAACAAAGGAAACATTGATAACTCTTTGCTGGATGTTGTGGTTGAAAATAACATAGATATTGATGGGTTTGTTGCCTAGGAGGGAGCCTTGGCTTGTTCTGTCACCTCATTTTTGAAAAGCACATATTTGAGAGGTTAGACACAATCACTGACAATATGCTTGATCTGGCATATGGACTGACGGACAGGTCAGAGTTGTATTGCCAAATCTGTTTGACAAAATCCATGGGCCATATGACTGTCTGAGTACCTGATGGAGTGGCCTATGCAAGACAATCCACTGACATGGGCAAGACCACCTAAGCTAGAATAAACAGGAATGCTTTCACTACATTTTACCTATTTTTATAATTATGTCTTTTTTTTTTTTTTTTTTTTTTTTTTTTTTTTTTTTTTTTTTTTTTTTTTTTTTTTGAGACGGAGTCTGGCTCTGTCGCCCAGGCTGGAGTGCGGTGGCCGGATCTCAGCTCACTGCAAGCTCCGCCTCCCGAGTTCCCGCCATTCTCCTGCCTCAGCCTCCCGAGTAGCTGGGACTACAGGCGCCCGCCACCTCGCCCGGCTAGTTTTTTTGTATTCTTTAGTAGAGACGGGGTTTCACCGTATTAGCCAGGATGGTCTCGATCTCCTGACCTTGTGATCCGCCCGTCTTGGCCTCCCAAAGTGCTGGGATTACAGGCTTGAGCCACATATAATCAAATAAAAACATGCATGAATGAACGTTATTATGACCAGCTTTACTATTTTAATTCACCTTGTATAACTACTGAAATTTGTAGTTCTGAACACATGTAATTTTTATATTTGTTAAATTAGAAAAAGGTCAGTTAAATATTAGAAAATAATTAATATGATAATACCTTACAAAATTTGCCTCACGTTTGTTTAGCAACTTTTAGCAAAACGTTTTCACATGGCCTTATGTCTGCTTACCTAGAAAGTAAATTTTTTAAAAAAGATATTATTATCCCTGTTTTATGTGAGTGAAGGCAAAGACCTAAAATGGCTTGTTTAGGGCCATCCAAATAATTAGAAAATCTGTACACACCTGCATAGGTGTTTACTGTAAGGTATATGTTAGACTGAAACTGGAGAAATTATGACTATCGTACAGCAGCAATTAAATCTGACTGCGTATGGACAAAAGCATTTAATTGCTCGGTGAACTGCTTAACTGACAGTTATTAACCTTATACATAAAGATTTCAAAATTTGATTCGGTGAGAAGTATAAGGTTGAACATAGGCATTACAACACTGCCAAATAAGTTTGATCTCTGTTTTGACTAAGCTAGTAGAATAAACTAAAATTAGATGTCAAAATGAAATAAAATATGAGAATATAAAACTATATATGCTTTTTTGAACTTTTTTTTTTTTTCTTTTCTCGCTCTGTCGCCCAGGCTGGAGTGCAGTGGCACAACCTCGGCTCACTGCAGCCTCCACCTCCTGGGTTCAAGCGATTCTCCTCCCTCAGCCTCCCAAGTAGCAGGGATTACAGGCGTGTGCCACCATGCCCAGCTAATTTTTTGTATTTTTAGTAAAGACGGGATTTCACCATGTTGGCCAGGCTTGTCTCCAACCGCCTCGGCCTCCCAAAGTGCTGGGATTACAGGCATGAGCCACCATGCCTGGCCTTTTGAACATTTTAAAAACTGTCCTTTCCAAAATAAAAAATTTAAATAACAGCATCCATATACAATTTTTAGGCTTTAAACTTGAGTTGATTAATAGGGAAATAAATGCTTTGGTTACTGAATGAACTGACTACAGGAAGGTATTACACAGAAAGCTACTTGGGTTATTACTAATATCAGTGTCTTCTTTTCTAAAAGGTGATTTTAAAATCTAGCTGAGATGATAGATTTCAATATCCGGATCAAAAATGTGACAAGAAGTGATGCGGGGAAATATCGTTGTGAAGTTAGTGCCCCATCTGAGCAAGGTCAAAACCTGGAAGAGGACACAGTCACTCTGGAAGTATTAGGTGATGTGCATGTAAATGTGTGACTACGTCTCTCACTTCTTCTCCACCACCCAGCCCTGGGGGCAACCAAGCACTGGTCCATGAACATGCCAGCATCAACTGGGAGCCTCAACCAGTCAAGTTACAGAGACCATAAGCATCACCTTCCCGGCAAGCTCTTGGCCATTTCTCCCCATCTCCTCACTGGCTGCTGAAATTTTAGTAACGCGTTATCACAAAGTATCTCTTTGTTAAAGATGGAGGCAATTCCTAGCGGTCCTACAATGTACATAGGAGTATCTTTCCTGAGGGTTTATTTTTCAGTATTTTTCAGCATATACACAATTTTCCAACCATTTAAAATAGTATCACATGAGATGGTAGAGAAGCAATAATACACAAAAAAAATAGACCGAAGGTAGGATTAGAAGTCATTTGGTAAATAAAGGAAATTGACATTGATTATGTACCTAATATGTGTTAGCCCTTGTCACATAAGTAATTTTACTTCATCTTCATTAACATTAATATGATTTTTACAGATGAGTAAATGGAATTTAAATGATTTAACAAGGCCATACAGCTAGAAAGTGTCTGGACTAAGATTTTAATCCAGATGAGGTTAACTTCAAAACCAGTATGTTTAGTTTCTGTAAGAATCATGGATAGACTAGACACAGGGGCTTATGCCTGTAATCCCACCACTTTGTGAGGTTGAAGTGGGAGGATCCCTTGAGGTCAGGAGATTGAGACCAGCCTGGGCAGCATAGTGAGTCCCCTATATCTCTGTCTCTAAAAAAAAAGAAAAAAAGAAAACAAAAGAAAAATCCATTTGTGGTGTTGTTATACACCTGTAGTCCCAGCTACTTGGGAGGCTGAGGCCAGAGGATTACTTGAGCCCAGGAGTTCAAGGCTGCAATGAGCTATGATTGTGCCACTGCACTCTAACCTGGGAGACAGCAAGACTTTCTCAAAAAAATAAATAAATAAATAAAAAGAATCACTGATAGATAGTAAAACAGTTCATGATGGTAGTTTGTGGAGGAACATGATCTCTTCTCTTTCATTGGTGGTGTATAATCTACCAAGCAAAGAGACTAAAACAGCTCCCCTTCCTTTTTCATGTTGTTCATGCTCTTTCTGAAATACTAGTGACGTACTAGCACAGGAGAAATTTAATTCAGAAAACCTTGCAGCAGATCCGGCCAGTTTATTCATTTTCTAGTGTTGTATAACAACTAAATAGGTCTGTAGAGCAGAAGTCCAACAAGAAGACCGGGTATCTGCCCAAAGTATCCCAAGGCTGAAATCAAAGTGTTGACAAGGCTGAGTTCTCATCTACAAGCTATGAGGAAAAATCTGTTTCCAGACTCATTCTTGGTGTTGGCAGATTTCTGTTCCTTGTGGTTGTAGGACCAAAGTCCCTGTTGCATGCTGGCTATCAGTTGGTGGACCACACTCAACTCCTAGAGGCCACCACATTCCTTATTACATGGTCCCTTCCATCTTCAATGAAAGAAAAGCATGTCAAATTCTTGTACTTCGTTTTTGTTGTTGCTTTGAGACAAGATTTTGCTCTGTCTTCCAGATCACGGCTTACTACAGCCTCAACCTCCTTGGCTTAAGCGATTCTCCCATCTCAGCCTCCCATCTCAGCTGAGACCATAGGCACACACCACTTTTGTGTGTGTGTGTGTGTGTGTATGTGTGTGTGTTTTGTAGAGACACAATCTCGCTGTGTTCCCCAGGCTGGTCTCAAACTCCAGGCCTCAAGTGATCCTCTTGCCTTGGCCTCCCAAAATGCTGTGATTACAGGCATGAGCCACCACACCTAGCCTTCTTGTGCCTTGCATATCTGACTTTTCCTTCTGCAACCAGCCAGAGAAAACTCTCTGCTTTTAAAGGTTCATGTGATTAGGTCAAACCCATTCATGAAATCATCCTATCTTAGGGACAATGGTTTTGGGACCTCAGTTACATTTCCAAAATCTTTCTACTACAGTATCTAGATTAGTGTTTGATTGAATAACTGGGAAAAAAAAAAGTGTATTTTTACCAAGGACTGCAATCTTGGGAGAAGAATTTGGAGTAAAAATATTGTAATCTTGGGAGACCACCTTAGAATACAGCCAGTTCTGGGTTTTCCTGAATAATAAATAGGTCACCTAATGAAGTCTGGTTTACTTTTCAATCCCTGAGATCAGAATAACCCTAATAGCTGGACCAGGTATTTTCTAACTTGGCCAGTTCTAGACAGAATGAGATTTATAGTTGAGTACTGGGCCCGAAAAGAATACTCAGGTTTGGCTGGGCATGGTGGCTCATGCCTATAATCCCAGCACTGTGGGAGGCCAAAGCAGGAGGATTGCTTGAGCCTAGGAGTTCAAGACCAGCCTGGGTAACATAGTGAGACCCTTTCTATACAAAAAAAAATTTTTTAAATTAGCTGGTCATGGTGGCTCGAGCCTATATTCCAGCTACTTGGGAGGTTGAGGTGGAAGGATCAATTGCTTGAGCTCGGGAGGTTGAGGCTACAGTAAACCGTGATCACACTGCTTTACTCTAGGCTGTTATAGGGTGAGATTCTGTCTCAAAAAATATATATATATTTATCTACACACACACACATGCACATGCTCTCTCTCTCTCTGTTAGGCTTCTTTTAAATATAATTGGTAATAAACCAATTGAGGAAAACAGTAGAGATTGTTTATCTAATAAAGAATAACTGTTGTATAAGCTAAAGTAATGCTTATTATTGTAAAAGATAAGCCTTTAACTGTCAGTGAGTTGATTGACATAGTAAGTTTCTTTCTCACTTAAGTAAAGCCTAAATAGTTGGGACAGTGGTGGAGGAGCTATATTACTTTATTTCATGAAACCATTAGAGACGCAACCTAATATAGGTCTGACATCTTCAATACATGACTTTCCAAGGTCACCATTGTTGTTGACACCTACTTGGTAGTAGGAGGGGGTGGAGGATATGAACAAACATGTGGGAGGTTTTTAATTAGTCGGACCTGGAACTGGGATATATCACTTTTTTCCCACATTCCATTAGCCAGAACTCATGTATATTGCACACATCTTTACCTGGCTATTAAAACCCTTGATTATAGAGACAAAGTCAGCTTTAAAGAAAACAAACAACCTTGATTAGCTTATAAATAACCAATATCATCTGACTTATTGTTCAGTGGCTCCAGCAGTTCCATCATGTGAAGTACCCTCTTCTGCTTTGAGTGGAACTGTGGTAGAGCTACGATGTCAAGACAAAGAAGGGAATCCAGCTCCTGAATACACATGGTTTAAGGATGGCATCCGTTTGCTAGAAAATCCCAGACTTGGCTCCCAAAGCACCAACAGCTCATACACAATGAACACAAAAACTGGAACTCTGGTAAGGTCATTTCAAGAATTGACTTGATAACTGTCTTGCATTTGTATTAAAAAAAATTATTAGAACTTAAGATGATGTTGAATAGAGAAGTGATACCATTGCTCGCTAAGTGGAGAGAGGCAGGGGCAGCAGGAAAGATGGCAGCACTTGTACCAAGAAGTGGTGGAAAGAGCTACTACAGGAGATGGGAAGAGAAAACAGAGAGTGCGGGAGCTGAGTGTCCAAGGACCAGTAAAAGAGCAAAGGGGCAAAGGTTCCTGAAGCAAAGGAGCAAAGGCTGTGTGTTTATCTTTTCAGAATTTAAAAAGATTCTAGAATTGATGATCCTATAAATGATACAAATTAAGATTTTCCTACACCCTAAGCTACTTCCTGGTAGTAACTCTGGCTCTTTAAAGGAAATGTTTATTATTTGCTGCTGCAGTGAACTCGCTTGTGATTTAGGAAAGTGCATGAACCCTTTTACCATGGAGACCTTCATTTATATAGGTGGTGTTTCCTAGGAATTAGAAATACCTAGACTACTGAGTACTACCATGTGCTATTAACTTTAAAAAATGCGTGGCCAGGCGTGGTGGCTCACACCTGTAATCCCAGCACATTGGGAGGCACCATGCCTAGTCAATTTTAATGAATTTTGAAAGGAGGATATAATGCTTCATTCATTTCATCTACAAGTGCACAAGAACATTTACAAACTATATCTTCTGATAAACAAGAAAGCAAATTGCTAAAGTGGCTGAATAATGAAGCCTATTGGATGCAGCTACTGTTTGGACAAACGGAGGCAAGATGGCGCAGTTCTGGATTCTTCACCGTCAACTTTCCCACGCCCGGGAACGACACGGGTCGACTGCGCAGGCGCAACCCGACCTCCGACGGAGAAAAACCGGAACCCGCCTAGCCACGCCTACCGCCCCACCCCCGACCCGCCTATGTCCCGCCCACTGCCCGCCCACTCCCGGGCCCAGGATATAAAAGCCGCTCCCGGCGGGCACTCGGTGCGAACTTCCTTGGCTCCTCCTTGTATGCGGGGGTTCGGGAACCTCGTACGAGAACACCGGTGTGAACTTCCTTGGCACCTGCTCCTGTGCGGACCTGGGAACCTCGCCCGAGAACGCCGGAGCGACTTCGTGGGCCTCCACCGCCGGAGACCGGTGAACCTCGCTCCCTCCTTCACATTGGCTTGTAAATAAAGTTTTTTTGCCTTGCCTACTTGCCTTTTCTCTGGCATTTGCTCTGGGGGTCGCATTAAAGCAAATCAGCTACTTCTTAAGCACGGCCACGCTCTGGCCTCTCAGCAGTCAGCAGGTACAATCAGCAGGTCTGAGTGATTTTACACTGAGCAACTGGGCAGAAAAACCTGCTGTCACACTTTGCTATATTTACTTTTCAAATGCAGTTTTTCTCAGGGTAGTTGGTAAAAGCCCCAAGGCAAGTCTGAAAGGATAGATTCACTTTCCTCAGCTAATCTCAATCCTTGAAATAGCTTGTGATGTCAAAGGAATGCACCTGGGTTGAACTAGGATGGGTTCTTATGTGAGAAATGAACAACAAAGGCTCCAGTGTATGGAAGCCAATGACTTCCTTTTAATTACCAGCTATAATATGCTGGAAGATCATTTGGGGTTTTAGTCTAACATATTATTTATATGTAACCTTGGCCCTGAGTTCATGGTGAATATTCTAAAAGCATTCTGGCTTTGAGGAGAGTGAGAGATGATTCCATAGAGTGAAAAAAAAGAAAAGAAAAACAGGAAAACTTCCTCTCCCTCCATTTAGGAGGATCTAAGACAATGACCCTTCAAGGTGACCAGGATTACACTCCCTTTCTTCCCTCCCTCCAGCCCTTTCTTCTTTCTTTCCTTTATCCCTCTCTCCCTGCCTCTCTTCCTTCCTTTCTCCCTCCCTCCCTCTCTTCCTTCCTTTCTCCCTCCCTCTCTCTCTTCCTTCCTTTCTCCCTCTCTCCCTCCCTCTCTTCCTTCCTTTCTCCCTCTCTCCCTCCCTCTCTTCCTTCCTTTCTCCCTCTCTCCCTCCCTCTCTTCCTTCCTTTCTCCCTCTCTCCCTCCCTCTCTTCCTTCCTCTCTCTCTCCCTCCCTCTCTCCCTCCCTCTCTTCCTTCCTTTCTCCCTCTCTCCCTCCCTCTCTTCCTTCCTTTCTCCCTCTCTCCCTCCCCCTTCCTTCCTTTCCTCTCTCCCTCCCTCTCTTCTTTCTTTTCTCCTCTTCTTCCTTTTTGTCTGCCTGCATTCCTTCCAAATATCCTCCAAGGGGATAAAACTACTGATAAAAATAATGAAGTATATTATATCTTAGCTTTTGGTCTTAGCTTTTGGTTGCTTTGACAGGGATGGGAAGGAGGAAGGTCTGGCTTTTCTTTTCAAATTTTAAAAAATTCTAGAATTGATAGAATCGACAATCCTATAAACCCATACCAATTAAGATTTTCCTAGGCCTTAAGCTACTTCCTGGTAGTGACTGGCTCTTTAAGTATTTATTGTTGGCTGCTGCAGTGAACTCGCTTGTGACTTAGGAAAGTGCATTAACCCTTTTACCAGGGAGGCCTGCCCTTCATTTATAAATGATGTTTCCTAGGAATTAGAAATACCTAGACTACTTAATACTACCATGTGTTATGAACTTTAAAAAATGCTCACTGCCTTCCTAACTGTATTGCTTTCATTGTAAAAAAAAAAAAAAAAAGAAAAAAGAAAGGAACTTCCCGTATGTATTTTATCTTTGTTCTTTGTCAAATTAAGCAAAAGTCTAGCTTAAACTCCTTGAAGTCATGGAGACTTTTAAATTCATAGTAAAATAGAAAGTCTCAAATTTTAAAAGAAAGACAAAGCTAAAACTTGAGGGACAGGGTTATTTAAAAGTCTACTTGTAGATCTATGGCTTAAAAATACATATTTTTGCATCCACAAATAGCAATTTAATACTGTTTCCAAACTGGATACTGGAGAATATTCCTGTGAAGCCCGCAATTCTGTTGGATATCGCAGGTGTCCTGGGAAACGAATGCAAGTAGGTAAGCATGAAATATTGGGAGGAACAAATGGTTTTCAATTAGACTGTGAATTCCAGCATTTGGGGGTAGAAGGAGCAAGGAGCAGGACATATCTGAGTGACTTGAAGGATAAACAGGAGAGAATGATTAAAATTAACTTGATATGATGTGTTGCAAAGAAGCAAAGATGCTGTTTTAAGCCATCTCCCAAATAAGCCAAAATACTTAGTATTGTATTTAACCACTGTTTTAGTTTTTTAAATAATTGTTTTAAAATACATTCTTCTGGGTAATCTTTCTCTCGATTAAAAGTTAAGTATCTTGTAGTCTAAATTGTTGAAAGTCCAGAAGTTTGAATTTCTGATATTTTTTAAATTCAGGAATGCATATCATTGATATTATCCACCAAATTAATTCAGGTGTTGACATTTACAGTCAACATAGCAGTTATTTAAGTAATCAGAAAGTATCCCTTTCAATGCTGCTTTGAAATTATTTAAAAAATTCATCACAACATGTTTAAAAATGAAGGCATTGTTTTCTTAGTTTCATTTATTCACATGTGTCCTCATGGGTTTTCTTTTGTTGTTGTTGTTTTGGTTTTGTTTTTTTGAGACAGAGTCTCCGTCTGTTGCCCAGGCTGGGGTGCAGTGTCACGATCTCGGCTCACTGCAACCTCTGCCTCCCAGGTTCAAGCAATTCTCCTGCTTCAGCCTCCCAAGTAGCTGGGATTACAGGCGCACCCACCGCACCCAGCTAATTTTGGTATTTTTAGTAGAGACAGGGTTTCACCATGTTGGTCAGGCTGGTCTCAAACTCCTGACCACAGGTGATCCGCCCACCTCAGCCTCCCAAATCTGGGAGGCTGTAATCTGGGATTACAGGCGCACCCACCACACCCAGCTAATTTTGGTATTTTTAGTAGAGACAAGGTTTCACCATGTTGGTCAGGCTGGTCTCAAACTCCTGACCACAGGTGATCCGCCCACCTCAGCCTCCCAAAATGCTGGGATTACAAGTGTGAGCCACCACGCCTGGCCTGTCCTCATGGTTTTTACCATTACCTTGTACTACCAGCACAATTTCTGTTTATTTTTCCTTCCATTTAAATGGTCCTGTTTAATTTAAACGTCTACCTTTGCCTTTAAGGAATCATATCCAGGAAGTCATTGTTTTGATGTATTAGGTACTTTTTCTTAGCACACAATAAATGCGTAATGAATAAAATTTAAATGTTTGTTTCTCCACGAGGACCACTTTAATTTGGACATGATTCTCACATATCTACTCTTTCTAAATACAAGTTTGCTTAGAGGTTAAAATTAGTTTGTTTAATGCTCATCCATTGATCCGAGGTGTTTTGTGTCCTTGGTTGGGACTTACATCTTTTGAAATACATACACATTCATAAATTCATTTTTTTGGTTTTCTTTGTGAATTATAACTATTTTCACATGTAACCAAAATTAGAATATGTTAACTCTCCTAAAGAAATTTTTTCAACGTGCAGGATTTGTTGGTTGTTTTTTGTACCGACTCACTGTAAAACTCCAGCAGACTCTACTCACACTGAGCCTTTCAGCAGTTTAGTTCCTTTTCTTTCAGTCAGAAAAATGGTACCTTCCTTTTATAGAGACTTTTTTTCCAAAAAAAAAGAAATGACAAAATATTTTCATATTTAATGTTACATTTTTCCTACAGTGAGACATAATACGGCTGTATGACTTGCTCAACATCACAGAAAATGGTGAACAGGATGTAAGAAGTTAACTTACTCCTAATCTATTACTCCTCTATCTACCATTTCATTGAAGAAAAATAACATAAAATTCATACCACAACTTAGCACTTACAGGACAAGACAATTTTTTGTCAGTATTTCCTTTTAGGGTGAATCCTTCCTTCATAGATGTTAAATTCATTGACAAACTACAAGACAGTTTTTTTTTGTCAGATAATAGCCCTTACTTTGAATGCTTCATAGATGTTAAATTTATTGACTACTACAACGTAAATAGAAGGCACACTTTGGTTCTCAGGAATTTCACTTATTGATTTGACTTTGCCTAAGATTATGATTACTGTAGATTTTTTCTCTATCTGCTCTTTTTAATCCAAGTAAATAAAAAGCCGAATCTTACTGACCTCTCAATACCCAAGCAAACTGAGTTTATACCAAGCAATAATTAATGTTTTCTACTCTGGTCAAATTACTTAACCTTTCAAAAGATTTATCAAGTTTTCTTTTTTTAAAAAAAATCAATATTTTGGAGGTATTTAAGAAAATTAATAACACACTTGGCATTAGGAAAGAATTTCGAGACCTAAAGTTTTTATAATAAGCAGATTCACTTAAACAGTATCTCTAAAAAGATCATTTCCAAAGTGTACATTGCTTTAAAATATTTATTTTTGAGAAAATGCTACCTAATATTTTCTCTAGGTTATTTAATCATATGCTAATTAAAACTTGTTTTTTAAAATGGGAACTCTTTGAAGAATTGCTTCTTTAATAAATACATGGGAAGTATCTAAATGGCAGAAGAGTGTGGCTCATAAAATCCTCACGGACAAGATGGAGAAATATGGTCCAAACAATGTTTCGGTGGATCCACATGCAGTTGAATCCCATGCTCAAAGAATGTTAATCAATTGTGTTGTATGACGGGAGGTGTCTACTAGACTGTTACATAGTTCTTTCCTAAACAAATCCATGTTCATCATATTATTAATGACTTGAATGAGAGGTT
>NW_016803880.1:4941835-4946041 GCF_001698545.2 Rhinopithecus bieti | reverse complement strand
TAATTATATTATTAATAATAATACATTATAATTAATGTATTATTGGGCAACAGAATCAATCTGGGAAGAATCACAGTAGTTATTTCCAAACTTGGGTTCAAAAAATCCAGTTGCATTACATTAGAGGATGGATGCCTTAACAGCCATAGGAAAAGCCTCAGAGAATTTAATTCATTTTTCATAAATAGGATGACAGTTTAGTGGCATATATGTACATGGCTGTATGTACACATATATACACACCCATATAATTCAAAAAGGAAGGTATTTCTTACACTTAGTTTTACAGAATAACAATGACATGTGCTTTTTTTTGAGACAGTCTCTGTCACCTAGACTGGAGAGAAGTAGTGCAGTCATAGTTCACTATAATCTCAAACTCCTGGGCTCAAGTGATCCTCCAGCCTCAGCCTCCTGAGTATCTGGGGCTCCAGGAATGCACCACCATATCCGGCTAATTTTTTTTGTCTTTTATTTTTTAGAGATGGATTCTTGCTGTGTTGCCTAGGCTGGTCTCAAATTCCTAGCCTCAAGCAGTCCTCCCACCTCAGCCTCCTGAGTAGCTAGGATTACAGGCATGAGCCAACATGCCCAGCACCACGTGCTTTCTTTGATGCCGAGTTTTTCATTATTTGTGAAATTGACACAGATGATGATGTAGAAGAATTTTAAGTAAGATGTGGGGTAGGGAGTGGCAGTAGAATACTTGAACTCATTGAACTTCAAAGATCGCTTTTGGTCTTTTAATCCTGTGAATTATTACACATCTCCAAATGAATGCAAAAGAATAGCACACATTTTATTTTTTAATCTGAGAAGTTTTTAAAATTTAGTATTTTCCCAAAGCTTAAGTTCTGTTAATATGTTTAATCAATTTTGAACCATGTCTTAGAAGTGAGTTAGTTGAATAGGCTTCAAAATCGTTAAAGTATGCTTTATGATATAGCTGCAAAGGGGACCTTTTTTTGAACCTTTTCAATTTAATGACTGCATCAGTCCGTGTAATCCACATACATTTATGCATAGTTTATTTTGCATTCCAGATGATCTCAACATAAGTGGCATCATAGCAGCCGTAGTAGTTGTGGCCTTAGTGATCTCCGTTTGTGGCCTTGGTGTGTGCTATGCTCAGAGGAAAGGCTACTTTTCAAGTAAGTGAATTTCACTCTTCTTTGGCAGATAACTTTATATGGCTATGGAGTTTATTTATGAGACACTGTTTCTCCTAGGAAGTTTTTTTTTTTTTTTTTTTTTTTTTTCCCAGACAGAGTCTTGCTCTGTTGCTTAGGCTGGAGTGCAGTGGTGGCAAAATCTCCACTCAATGCAACCTCCACCTCCCAGGTTCAGGTGATTCTCACGTCTCAGCCTCCCAAATAGTTGGGATTACAAGCGTGCACCAACACACCCAGCTCATTTTTGTATTTTTAGTAGAGATGGAGTTTCGCTATGTTGGCTAGGCTGGTCTCGAACTCCTGGCCTCAAGTGATCTGCCCGCCTTGGCCTTCCAAAGTGCTGGGATCACAGTTGTGAGCTGTCGCGCCTGGCCCTCTCCTAGGAAGTTCTAACAAACTCTGGAGAATATTGTTCATTTATTTTCTGCTATAGAAAATGTTCAGGATGACATGCAGGTGGCTTATGAAACACCTTGGCAAACCTAGGGAGAAAAGGCAAAACTGCCTAGCTGCAAATTCCAGAGAGTACCACAGAATATGCAAGAGATCCTTGGAGTGGTGCAGTGCAGCGAGACAGAGATATTCAATGTGAACAGATATTTATAGTATCTTTGCATGTTTTTAAGATTTTTTTTTTTTTTGAAAGAGTCTCACTCTGTCACCCAGGCTGGAGTGCGGTGGCGCAATCTCGGCTCACTGCAAGCTCCGTCTCCCGGGTTCACGCCATTCTTCTGCCTCAGCCTCCCAAGTAGTCGGGACTACAGGCGCCACCACCACGCCTGGCTAATTTGTGTATTTTTAGTAGAGATGGGATTTCACCATGTTAGCCAGGATGGTGTTGATCTCCTGACCTCGTGATCCACCCGCCTCGGCCTCCCAAAGTGCTGAGAGTACAGGTGTGAGCCACCATGCCCGGCCAATATCTTTTTAAGTTAGGAATTGTATATCTCAAGATATAAGTTGATTTCAAATTTATAAAGAAATTTCATTGAAATAAATAAGTGAAATATTTCATCAGTGTAGAACAGTGAAGTGTTGAATGTTAAATTTAGGACAACTGTATTTAGAAGAGAATTGTTCAGCTGGGTGTGGTGGCTCACGCCTGTAATCCTACCACTGTGGGAGGCTGAGGCGGGTGGATCACTTGAGGTTAGGAGTTCGAGACCAGCCTGGCCAACATGGTGAAACCCTGTCTCTACTAAAAATACAAAAATTAGCCAGGAATGGTGGCATGCACCTGTAGTCCCAGCTACTCGGGAGGCTGAAGCAGAGGAATCACTTGAACCTGGGAGGTGGAGGTTGTAGTGAGCCAAGATTGTGCCACTCCACTCCAGCCTGGGTGAAAAAGCAAGACTCTGTTGCAAAAGAAAAAAAAGAGAGAGAGAATTGTTCAGTCAAAACTAGAAACCTATTGTATTTATGAGAACTACTTCTGTACACAGTTTTGAATTCTTCAAATTTAGACCTTTTGTAACTTCACACCTCCATTTGATGATGCAATAGGTTTGATGTAAATGGGTGAGATTTTAAAATGTTTTATTCTCTTAATGCATTTCTTCACTCTCTAATATTATTGGAGAGCTCAGAAGCTGCAGCACTCTATCAGGTCCACTGGCAATAGTGTATAAAATAAAATTTTTAATTGAATTACAAATTTATAGCATATACAAGTTCTAGACCCATTGTTTTACAGCAAACATTAATTTTGGAATTTAGATTTTTAAAACAATTTTTGTTTTTTTTTTTGGAGACAGGGTCTCACTCTGTCACCCATGCTGAGTGCAGTGGTGTGATCATGGCTCACTGCAGCCTTGACTTTCCAGGCTCAAGAGGTCCTTCCACCTCAACCTTCTCAAGTAGCTGGGACTACAGGCACATACCACCACACCTGGCTAATTTTCTTTTATTTTTTGTGGAGACAGGTTCTTGCTCTGTTGCTCAGGCTGGTATTGAACTCCTGGGATCAAGTAATCCTCCCACCCCAGCCTCCCAAAATGCTAGGATTACAGGTGTGAGCCACCACTCCTGGCCTTAAAAAAAGTATTTTGTGCCAAAATAAAACTTAAATATAAAATGTGTTCCTAATAATACCTACAATTAGGTATTATGTGTTATAAAATGTTTCTGTGGACATGGATTCCAAGAGATGCCCTATAATTAAGAATAACTGGGCTGAGTGTAGTGGCTCACACTTGCATTCCCAACACTTCAGGAGGCTGAGGCGGGAGGATCACTTGAGTCCAGGACTTCAAGACCAGCCTGGGCAACATAGGGAGACCCTTTCTTCACAAAAAATAAAAAATAAGCCAGGCATAGTTGCACACACCTTTAGTCCCAGCTACTCAGGAGGCTAAAGTAGGAGGATCGCTTAGCCCAGAAGGTCAAGGCTGCAGTGAGTTGTTATCTCACCACTGCACTCCAAGCTGGATAACAGAGCAAGACACTGACCAAACAAACAAAAAGAGCTGCTCTGTCAATTAATGCTTGTTCAGTGCTTCAATGTAGTCCACTGCAATGTAACTTTATGAATTGAATCCAGCTGTGTCCCCCTGCTGGTCATCAGTGAAAGTACAAACAAATAAGATGACTCTTTCAAAACTCTTGTCATCTGTGTACCCGAAAAGAATACCGGTCTGAGTTTTTTAACGAGGAGTTAGTAAACAAAGTTTCCTAAAGTACTGAATTAATTAAAAGTTGACTTGAATATTAGGGGTTCGTTACCTAAGAATGTTACTGTCATTTTCATCTAGCAGAAAAATCTATCCAAGAGGACCATATTCTTGAACTTATGTTTAGGACAGAGGTTGGCAGACTAATACCTGTGGACCAAATCTGCCCTCCCCGCCTATTTTTCTATGGCCTATGAACAAAAATGGCTTTACAGATGAACATTTACAATCTATTTGATGATAGGGACTACTGACTTTGAACCCCAATTAAAGAGAAATGTTATCTTCCCCAAAAGAATTCCATTTCTCTAACTAGTAGGCCTGCTTTTCAAGATTTTTTTTATTATTATTATTATTATTATTAT
>NW_016803880.1:4933668-4938042 GCF_001698545.2 Rhinopithecus bieti | reverse complement strand
ATTTTTTTTATTATTATTATTATTATTATTATATTTTTTATTTTACCCTTAAAAATGTTTGGAAATTTGTTTGCTCTCTCGTTATCTAAGTACCTACATAGTATCCTCTTGGCCCCAAAGCCTAAAATGGTTGCTGTATGGCTCTTTACCAAAAAAGGTTGCCAACTCTTAATTTAGAAGGCATAAACATCAACAAGATTAAAATTAATAAAAACAAATTAAACCCAAACTCATTTTTATATGAATCTGCATCATACCATAATAACCCTTGCATTAATGATACATATTTTTTCTTTTGCAGAAGAAACCTCCTTCCAGTAAGTATACTTTCCTACAATGCATGTCTTTCCTCTATGTCAACTACTTTTCTATTAATCATCTGCTTAAAGTCAAAAGAGGGAAGTTGGGTTATTTGTGTAAGTTTACTCTCCCAAGAAGTTACTCAAGTTTATCAAGAAATACATCTGTATTAGGCTGTTCAGCAAGCTTTAATAACTTGCTGATCTGTTGGATGTGGGCTGTGAGAGAAACAGAGAAACACCCGAGATGGGGTAATTTATTTTAAAAAGAGGTTTAATTGGCTCATGGTTCTGAAAGTTGTACAAGCCTGGCACCAACACTGCTTGGCTTTTGGGGAGGCCTCAGGAAGCTTTTACTCATGGCTGAAGGCGAAGCAGGAGCAGGTACGTCACATGGCAAAAGCAGGAGCAAGGTTGGGGAGGTGCCATATACTTTTAAACAACCAGATCTCAAGAAAACTCAGTCACTATGCATCAAGGGGATGGTACTAAACCACTCATGAGAAATCTGCCCCCCATGATCTCATCAGCTCCCACAAGCCCCACCTCCAACACTGGGTATTACAATTCAACATAAGATTTGGGTGAGGCAAATATCCAGACTCTATCAGCATCACACTTCACACTTCATACCTACTTGTAAATGATAGTACACAGAGAATGATGATTACCCAGACAAGAAAAATGGTCACTAATTTGATTTCATAAGCATATCTATAAACTAATTTAAAAAAACATTCACTGTATTTTGCTAAATTGAAATTTTTCACATGAAATTTTAGTTAACAGTCATTTCTTATATTAATTGAATACCAATTTTGCACCTAACACTGTTCTAAGGACCGGGGATACAGCAGTGAACAAAACAGGCCAAAAACCCCACAAAACTGCCTTATGGAGCTTACATTCTAGTAGAGAAAGGCAGAAAATAAACAGATAATAGTATATAGTATATCAGATGGTGGTATTATGGAGAAAAATAAAACAAGAGAATATAGAATACAAAGGGTAGGAGTGGAGATTGTAATTTCAAATACGGTGGTCGGGAAGGATCTCACTAATATGGGATTTTTGAGAAAGGCCAGAAGACGGTGAGGAAGCAAGTTGTGCAAATAAGAATGAGAAGAGCGTTCAGGCAGAGGGGAGAGAGCAAACTGAAAGATCCTGAGGCCAGGCAAGCCTAGAGCATCTGAGGTATGTCAGCGGGACCAGGGTGACAGGAACAGAGTGAGAGAAACAGAGGAGATGAGTGTACACAAGTAGTGGTGGGGGCAGACTCTATGGAGTCCCTTTTAGGTGGTTGTGAGGAGTCTGGCTTTGGTCTGAGTAAGATAGAAAGTCACTGGAGGGCATTAAGCAGAGGAGTGGCATCATCTTAATTTTTCAAAACTCACACTGGCTTCTCTGTTAAGAATAAACTATGAGATGACAAAAGGTGGAAGCAGGGAGATCAGTTAGCAAACTACCACACTAAGTGAGGCAAGAGAAAACGGCGGCTGGTACGAAAGCAGTAGTGTTGGAGATGCTGAGAAGTGACAGTGTTTTGGATATAATGTTTTAATAACTTGCTGATCTGTTGGATGTGGGCTGTGAGAGAAAGAGAAATCGAAGATGGCTTCAAGGTTATGAGAAGGATGGAATTACCATTTACGGAAGTGTGGAAGATTTTAAGAGGAGAGAGTTTGGGAGTGGTGATGGGGATAAGCGGAGAGGTTGGAGTGTTTAGAATTTTAATATTTGATATGCTTATCTGATTCCAAGTAGAGGTAATCAGTAAGTAACTGAATATTCAAAATCTAGAGTTTGGGAAAGTAACTGGAAATAGAATTGTAGGAGTCATTGATACATGAAATATGGATGAGCTCCCCAAAGCCCTGCAGTTTGTACTTATAACTGTCCTTCTTGCATGTATGGATGTGGCAGACCCAACTTTGGCTCCATAGGTGCAGAGAGAAGATGGATGACAAACTATCTGAGGCCATGGCAGTTGGGAGTGGAGAAGAGATACTGAAGCCATGGCTTCAGACAGTTTGTCATCTCCTAATTCCTTTGAAGAATCAGCTGCTGTTGACTTCCTGTTCCCAGATTTCTGGCTCAATCCTGGTCTCTCAGTCTCGTAAGATCCTAATACAAGTCTAGGTTGAAGTTCAAATTATCAAGAACTAGCAGTAACAAAGCCAATGAGTTCAGAAGGGCACAGTAGCCTGAAAGTGTTGCTACTTCCCACCCCTATCCTCCAGGTGATTGTGAGGACTGTTGCTTTTATTGAGTGACACAGAAAGTAATTGGAAGGTTTTGAGCAGAGCGGAGACATCATCTTATGTTAAGTGGGAAGGGTGACATTGCTGCAGTGAGGGAGATTATTCTTCCATCAATATCTCTAGCAAATCAAGTAGTAATCTGGTGGGGAGTAACTTCATTCCTAGACATGTGCCCTGACATTCATTAAATCTGTGGCCTTCAAAATATGTTGAATGACAAAATGGATGAATGGAACCCTAGTCACCATGTAAAACTTTTTCCATGGAAAAATAAATTTTGAGATTATAATAGTCAAGCTTTCAAAATGTTAAATGTTAATATATTAAATCAAAAGTTAGTAAGTCTCTGGTTTGTGCATTCCACAAAAACCTTTCTTTAGTATACCAGCCATAAGCTACATTTACATGCACAAGGCTTCACACTGATGTTTTGTTGCATGAGTTTCTCTGTGAATATTGTCTATAAATATAAGGAATTCAGCAAGAATTGTTGTCTTGTTTTCTACCTAAGATATATGTTCATGTTCTTGCTGAGAAAATGTATGGAAGTAAAATTAACTAAAAGAGCATATATGTTCCAGATTGAAGTGATAATGCAGTAAATATTGTCTTTTATATTCCACAAACAGGAAGAGTAATTCTTCATCTAAAGCCACGACAATGAGTGAAAATGTGAGTATTTTTAAAGCATATTTATAGAATGAATGTGTTTAGGGAATAGGGCAGGGAAATGAATTATATGGACTTTGTGAATTTTCACTTTTAATACACTTTGCACCAGTGTCTATCACTGGTGTTTAAAAGGAGCTAAGTAGATGTTAGCTTCTGTACCCTATCTAGGATGGCATGATAAAGATACCTGGCATTTCCAATTGCAGAAGTGATCTTTAATCATATCATGATTTGTTTCACGGTATTTTCTATAATTTTTAGTCTGCTTAGTATCACTAGGTCTGGCATTATCGGCTCTCTTTGACAGATGAGTAAATTAAAACACAGGTTCTTACAGGAAAACAGTGGTGGAGCTAGGACTCAGGCCCTTTTCTTCCCTGTAGCTTGACCAAGCAGAGTGGTTCCAGCAGATCTGTGGTTCTAGCATTCACCTTTGGTTATGTGAAGTACTTGGAACATTTTAGGGCTAGGCAATGTCTTAGTCATTTGGGCTGCAATAACAAAAATACCATACACTGGGTAATTTACAAACAACAAATTTATTTTCAGTTTTGGAGGCCGGGAAGTCCACAATCAAGGTGCCAGTAGATTCAATGTCTAGTGAGAGCCTGTTCCTCATAGATGGAGGCTTCCTGCTGTGTCCTCACACAGCAGCAGGGGCAAAACAAGCACCCTCCGGCCTCTTTGATAAGGGCACTAGTTCCATTCATGAAGGTCCTGCCCTCATCACCTGATCACCTCCTAAAGGCCCCACCTCTTAATATTGTTGCATTAAGGATTAGGTTTCAACATATGAATTTTGGGTGACACAAACATTCAGACCAGACCATTATATTTGAAAGGAACATTTCAGAAATGTTTGAAAAGACGCAGTAATTACCTAACTCAGAGGGTTTAAGGAACATAGACATTTGGACCCTTTGTAAACACTACATTGATGCAGCAAATACCATTAATTACTCAGATTTTGTAGCTCTTTGGATGGATATTCAGCCTTCTGGATGATTTTCTCAGGAATATAGTGGGTTGGGACTAAGTCGTTTCTTGAGAAACAAAGCATGGGTTCTCAGAAACACGTTACTCATCTATGGCAGGAATTCTCTCAGTTTTCCTCTCAGTAGAGTCTGGAGGGTGGGGCAGGG
>NW_016803880.1:4902387-4933346 GCF_001698545.2 Rhinopithecus bieti | reverse complement strand
TAAATGCATAAGTGATTTTAATGGGTAGTAGTGTTTAATATTCACCCATTTTTCTGTACAAATTTGATTTTTAAAAATTGTTCCAGAAACCATTACAGAATTCACCTTATTTTGTGGTTTACTACACTGAAAACATACTGATGTTTAATTAGGGGACAAGAAACTTTGTTCCTGGCCGGGCGCGGTGGCTCAAGCCTGTAATCCTAGCACTTTGGGAGGCCGAGACAGGCGGATCACGAGGTCAGGAGATGGCGACCATCCTGGCTAACACGGTGAAACCCCGTCTCTACTAAAAAGTACAAAAAAAAAAAAACTAGCCGGGCGAGGTGGCGGGCTCCTGTAGTCCCGGCTACACGGGAGGCTGAGGCAGGAGAATGGCGTGAACCCGGGAGGCGGAGCTTGCAGTGAGCTGAGATCCGGCCACTGCACTCCAGCCTGGGCGACAGAGTGAGACTCCGTCTCACAAAAAAAAAAAAAGAAACTTTGTTCCTACCATTTTTGTTCCTACAATTTACAGAAAGTACTCTCGGAGTGTAGAATCGAATACTCCCATCCCTCCAAACAGTATGAAGCACATTGTGGCTAAATTGAATGAACAAAAGCCATTTATTTTTTCTTTGCCTTCCTCTCAGTCGCCCTCATCAGCTAAGAGCTAGAGTCCCCTTCATTTCTCTTGTGCCCTACATCACAGGGTTTCTCAACCTCAATACTACTGATACTTTCGGCCACATCATTCTTTGTGTAAGGTGCTGTCCTGTACATTGCAGGATGCGTAGCAACATGCCTGTCCTCCAACACTAGATGCCAGGAGCATCCTCCTAACAGGATTTATCTGCCTCTGCCTTGCAGTCCTACCTCTTTACTCTCTGGGCAAAGCTTCAGAGTACCTTGTCTGCTAGGAGTTAGTTAATTAATTCCCCATAAAATGGGTTTAATTAAATATATACTGGTGTGGCTAGGTGCAGTGGCTGACGCCTGTAATCCCAGCACTTTGAAAGGCCGAGGCGGGTGGATCACAAGGTCAGGAGTTCTAGACCAGTCTGGCCAATATGGTGAAACCCCGTGTCTACTAAAATACAAAAATTAGCTGTGCATGGTGGCATGTGCCTGTAGTTCCAGCAGATTGGGAGGCTGAGGCAGGAGAATCACTTGAATCCAGGAGGCGGAGGTTGCAGTGAGCTGAGATCGTGCCACTGCACTCCAGCCTGGGCAACAGAGCAAGACTCTGTCTCAAAAAATAAATAAGATAAATAAATAAATACTGGTTTTTACCTGTAAAATTCTTACAATAAATACAGCTTGATATTCATAAGATTTATGTTTAAATATGAATTAATATATTTAAACTTGTTTTTTGTTTCTTTTCCTAGGATTTCAAGCACACAAAATCCTTTATAATTTAAAGACTCCACTTTTGAGATACACCAAAACCACCGTTGTTACACAAATTATTAAACTATTATAAAACTCTGCTTTGTCTGACATTTACAAAGAGGTACATGAGGAAATGAAAGTGGTGTTTCATTTTAATTTTTATGGCTACTAACTCACCTGAACTTGTTACTTTAAACAAATAGTTCTGTCCACACCTAAAATACAGTCTGGCTTCTTGTGTCTGGACTAAGTTAAAAGAATCAAAATACTTTGTATATTCTGGGCTTTGGGAAATGTTAACCGCTTCCTAACTTCTAGAGAATGTTATTAAAATGTAACATACTGATTGTGAAGTTAATCCACAGATCATGAAAATATAAATCAGACTCTGAGCGACAGTCTGATTTAGGGGGTCCAACAAATACTCTGACAGATGCAAAAGGAACCTCTGGTCTCATTTCTGCCAGACTCCTCTTTTCTCCCCTCATATCATCTTATTCCGATGCTCGTTCATCACTAACATATCCACAGAAAGGAGGAAGCGGGATAGGTCTTAGGCCCGAGGATTTGCACTTAGTGTTTACTTCCATTCCTGAGAACTAAAAGCAACATCAAAAGAAATACCTAATGGCTGGAGCCCACAGGTGTGCACCATAGGATTCGCCTGGTGTGTGTCACTGATTTCTTCATTAAATGTAATTTTGACGGTCAAACACACAAACCAAAGTGGCTGATTTCACCCCTACTGCTGCTTGCCACTGCTTCCTTCTTGTAAGATTTCTTTAAAGAGGATCAGTGACCTTGGCATCAGAACTCACCACTGGAGGCTACACAAGTTTGCAGATACCTTTCCCTGCAGGAGTGGTGACTTCACATCTTTCTGTCTCTAAAAATTGTGCAGTGACATTCCGGGTCAAGTTCCTTGGTCAGGGGTTGCCAATTCTGCTTTTGGAAAAGGAGGGATGTGGAGGGAAGAAGTAATTGTCTACAAGGAAGATGAGATGAAAAAACTCACTGACTCCCTGCATCTGGTACTCCTCTTGATACATAGTGGGCACATGAGAAATGGTTCAAATGAAAAGTGGGTCTAATGTGGGTTTCTCAACTGATGAACTATAAAAGCCTCCAGCTACTATTACAATGTGAAAATTCCAATGATCCATTTACCAGAGCAGTTAGACTATGTTAAAAATGCATATCTGTAACTTCTTTTAATTACCAAATTGATATTAAAAACAAAATATGGCTAGGGCATGTCCTGTTCTTCTGGGCAAATCTGGATGAAAAGGTCACTTGTTACCTTTGACAACTATGAACATGGTTAATCTTCTTTCTTTCTTTTCTTTTTTTTTGAGACAGAGTCTCACTCTGTTGCCCAGGCAGGAGTGCAGTGGCATAATCTTGCCTCACTGCAACATCTGCCTCCCCTCCGCCTGCCAGGTTCAAGCAATTCTCCTGCCTCAGCCTCCCAAGTAGCTGAGATTACAGGCATGTACCACCACACCTGGCTAATTTTTGTAATTTTAGTACAGATGGGTTTCACCATGTTGGCCAGGCTGGTCTCGAACTTCTGACCTCAAATGATCCACCCGCCTCAGCCTCCCAAAGTGCTGGGATTACAACTGTTAGCCACCGCACCCAGCCAGTTAATCTTCTTTCAAAAGAATCTTCTCTTTTTACCCAATTGGCAAAGCAAATCCTCAGGATTCATTGAACAAATGGATTAAGCACCCACTGAGTGCCTAGCATGTGCCTGGACACCAGGCCACTGGGAAGATGCTCCCCCTTTGACTTAGCTGTGACATTCTATGTCTCTCACCAGATCCCTTCCTGGAGGTCGGGCTTCTGTAACATGGCTCTGCCCCCAAAATCAAATTTTCACCACGAGTCAGGGATCAGCAAATATTTTTTGTAAAGAGCCAGAAAGTAGGTATTTTAAGTCATAAGGTCCCTGTTAACAACTACTTGACTCTGCCATGGTAGCACAAAGGCAGCCACACCCAAAATAAGCAAGTGGTCATGTCTGTGTTCCAATAAGACTTTATTTACAAAAACAGCAGGCACAGACAAGATTTGGCCCACAGGCAGATTCCCAACTCATGGTGGTGAAGGACAGAAAAAAACACCTGTTTACAAGCTTTTGTAAGAAATCAGGCTAAATATTACCTGTTTGGGTTGGAAGATTTCTGTGGTTTGAGGAATGCTTTCCTCTTGCATTGGCATGCCAAGAGGATAGATGACTCTGAAAGACGCCTCTTCAGACATACCTGTCATCACACGAGATCAACTTCTTCAGTTTAAATGACACAAATCCATATTGTGGAGGGAAAATATGTAGTGCCTTAGCTTCACTAATAGTTGTAAAACTTCTTTTGAAGACATCAAAGGCTAGAGGATTCATTTTATGCAGTGTGAACATCTAACACTCTGTGTCAACATATATTGTACATTACCTTAAACTATTGTACTAGCTAACAATCCTTGTATAATGTTTTCTCCCACACAAAAGGCGCAGTATTGAGCACTAATTTCCTAATTATTAAAAGTATGTATATGTATCTGTGGGTCACTGGTGTCCAGACTTGTATTTCCATTTGTGTTTACTTGAGGAATTTGAACACTAACAATTGGTAAAATCCCATTGTAATTCTTATAGCATTTTGACTTTACTTTCTTGCAGTGAATTGTGTTGTGTAAAGATTAGGGCTTTAAAATCTTTATTAGCAAGCTTTGTTTTGTTTTCATTAGTGTTGCTGTTGTAACTAGATTTAATTTATTTTTAGTTGGAGGTTCGACCTAACTAAATCTGGACCGATTGTTTTTCAATACAACTTTGCAAAGAACTTCCTTCATCCACAGGTGGCTTTGTTTGATTAAAGTCTACACTAATAAAATAGCTGAACTTGTTAAACTTTTAGCCCCATATAACAGTGCAGGGAAAGAGTCATCCACCTATTGTTATTCATAAAACCCAGGAAACTACACCCTCTTACCTTCTGTAGCTATAAGGCTAGCTGCTGGTTAGCTGTTTAAGATTAGAATCTCACCATCTCTGTTTGGATGGCTGCCAACTTCTCAAATGCTGAGAAAAATACTCTGAAAATAAAAAGCAAAAACTATTTATTGAACACTTCATATATGTCAGAGGTGGGGATGGATGGGGGTGAGGATGTATAAAACCTCATTCATCTCAACGATACTATAAAGTGGGCAATGTCATCATTTTGCAGATGAGGAAACAGTTACTGACTTGCCAAGTTCATGGAGCTGAGGAGTGAGGAATCAGGGTCTGTGGGGACCCACATCAGTCTGATCCAGGATGTTTCACACACCATGTTTTTCTCTACCCCATGATTTCCTTTTAAATTCCTTGCTGTTATTGTTGAGATGGGGTTTTGCTCTGTCACCCAGGCTGGAGTGCAGTGCCGCAATCATGGCTTCCTACAGCTTCGACTTCCCAGGCTCAAGTGATTCCCCCAGCTCAGCCTCCCAAATAGGTGAAACCACAGGTGTGCGTCATGCCCAGGTAATTGTTTATTTATGATATTTTATTTTTGTAGCAGCGGGGTCTTGCCATGTTGCCAGGCTGGTCTCAAACTCCTGGACTCAAGCGCTCCTCCCTCTTCGGCCTCCAAAACTGCCGGCATTACTATAGGCCTGAGCCCGGTCCTTTTACTGATTGATTGATTGATTGATTGAGACGGAGTCTCGCTCTGTCACCAGGCTGGAGTGCAGTGGCGTGATCTCGGCTCATTGCAACCTCCAGGGTTCAAACAATTCTCCTGCCTCAGTCTCCCGAGCAGCTGGGACTATAGGTGTGCACCACCACACTTAGCTAATTTTTGTGGTTTTAGTAGAGACAGGGTTTCACCATGTTGGCCAGGATGGTTTTGATCTCCTGACTTCGTGATCTGCCCACCTCAGCCTCCCAAAGTGCTGGGATTACAGGCGTGAGCCACTGCGCCCAGCCAAGCCCAGTCCTTTTAAATTCTTGTGTTATTCTCTGTCACTTTCCCTTCATCCTCAGTTATCTCTGGCCCCTCCACCACCTTCCAGTCTCACTGCCAGACAAAATACCTTTTTGTCGTGCCTTCCCCCAAACCAGTCTAAATATCACAATGGACCATTTCATTCTCTTCCACTCTCCTGTCATTCTCCGAAGATGCCCAAATCTCTAATATTATTTTGAAAAATATTGAGGCTAACCAGGATGAATGCATTTAAATCCTGTCACCACTACTGCCCCCTCCTATCTCTAAATCTCTCCATCCTTAGCCTCCCATTTACATTGACTACATCATTCATTGTCTTATTCGATTCTTCAGTCACTACTTTCACCCTTTTATCTCAGGCTTTCACTACTATCTCAACTTTTGTCTCCTGGGAACTTCTACCCTCAAGTACCCTCTCACAACATCAATCTCTCCAGTTCCAAAGGCTCCTTTTCCCTCTAATCTCCTCTTCCCCCCACTCCGTCCATCAATTTGCCCCATTTCTCTCGAACCATGTCAACTCCCTTCTCCCTTCCCCTGGCTAAAACCCTTTCACTCTTCCTTTACCTAGTCTATCACAAAATCTAAACTCCTCAGCCTGGAATTCAAGGTTTCCCACCCATCACAGACATATCCCATCATATTGCCACAGCCTATGTATTCAGCTACATGTTCTACTAACTTCTTTGGTTGCCTTATGCACCCATTAAACTGAGCTATGGACATTTTATCTTAACCTGTTTTACCCCTCCTCTATACATTTCCTGATAATACCCCATCCACCTGGAACGCTAATTCTCCTAAACACAAGACTTGTATATTCTATCTACTCATTAAGAGACAGGTCAAATTCCACCCCCTCTAGGACAGCCTTCTCTCATTTCCCCTGCTGGAAAAGGTTTCTTTCTTCTCTGAATTTCTGTAACCCTTGATTCACTTACTGGTTTCTATCCTGTGATAGGAATGAACATGTTTGACACCCCTACCAACCTGGAAGCATTTTGAGAAAAGAACCATGTTTTACACAACCTTATAAGACCCAAATAATTTAACAGCATCTAACACATGGTTGGCATTTAGTGATAAATGAATTTTTACAAATCAAAGGAACACTTATCAAAGAGCAAATTTAGTATTTAATTATAAAATGTCCCCATAAATTGTTAGAATATTAATAAATGATTATATTCTGAAATATATAATTATAATAGTTATCTAATATGTGAAGTTACAAAATTGTTCCATGAATGAAGGTTGGATGGAAACTATTTTTCTCATACCAGTCTTTTAGCAATTAGACATGAATTTCCACACAGTTCTTCAGAAGCTCTTCAAATATTTTCCAACTTTAAAATTTTAAAATTTAATTTTCCATCTTTTGTTTTCTCTTTTGGAACACTTTTAGCATTAACAACTGGTTAAGAAATCCAAGGTAAACTAAAAGCTTTCATTTGTGATACTTTCAGTATTTGTTTACTTTTCAATATATGCCAAGTTTTTACTTGACCAGGTTTGAAAAAATGTATTAAGACAAACTAGAGTGTAAAATGTCTTTTTACTTTCTACCAAGAAATGCTCTCAAAGCAAGTAAAGAGTGTGTCAACAAAGAACCTGTTTAACTTCTTTGAGATTGAAAGTAGGCTGTTTCAAAGCTCCATCTCATGATCCCTTTATTTTCAACTTCAAGTGTGCTATTTATAAAGTTTCTTAAAGATGGAATAAAAATAGAGATTTACCAAGAGCTATAGTTGGAGTCCTAAGTTGCTTATGCTTTTTTTTTTTTTTTTTTTTGAGATAGAGTCTTGCTCTGTCACCCAGGTTGGAGTGCAGTGGCGCAATCTTGGTTCACTGCAGCCTCCTGGGTTCACACAATTCTCATGCCTCAGCCTCCTGAGTAGCCAGGATTACTGGCACTGGCCATCATGCCTGGCTAATTTTTGTATTTTTAGTAGAGACGGGGTTTCGCCATGTTGGTCTTGAACTCCTGACCTCAGTGATCCGTCTACCTCAGTCTCCCAAACTGTTGGGATTACAGGCGTGAGCCACTGCGCCCAGCCAACTTCCTAATTTTTCATTCTCAAACTTTCTTTCCAAATATTTACTATAGAATTTAACTACTGTTAAATTGAAGTTACTGTAGGTTAAGAAACATTTTCTTTCTAAATCTTAGGATAACATATACCAAAGAGAATGAATAAGCATCTCTTTACAAAGATGCTATATTCATGTAACAGGATGTTAATTGGGACTTTCTCTGTTGCTCAAAGACTAAAAACAAGTATCCCACTTTCGAGGGAAAATGAAGACTGGACGCAGTGGCTCACACCTGTAATGCCAGCACTTTGGAAGGCTGAGGTGGGAGGATTACTTGAATCTAGAAGTTCGGGAACAGCATGGACAACACAGTGAGACTGTCTCAAAAAATTGAAGAACTAGCTGGGTGTGGTGACATGCGCCTGTAGTCCCAGCTACTCGGGAGGCTGAGACAGGAGGATCACTTGCGCCCAGGAGGTTGAGGCTGCAGTGAGCTGTGATCACACCACTGCAACTTTAGCCTGGACAAAAGAGTGACACTTTGTTTCAAAAAAAAAAAAAAAAAAAAAAAAAGAAAATGAAAAATACATTGGGTATAAATACCCCTTCACTGTTCATGAAGAGACAGCTACCCTGAAATAATTACTCCAGTCCACCACTACTCTTTACCCTTCACCTCATCACACAGTCCTTATAAGCTGAAGTGTGTATGGATGGATTTGGGATGGGAAGGAATGAGGGGACAGAAAGAGACAAAGAATGAGTTTGCCAAAGTCATAAGGAGTACTAGTCCCCACGTCACCCCCAAGGGAAGTAAAGAGACTGTTTAAGAGAATCACTTGCAAAAACTGAAGGCACCTGCCAAGGAAACAGGAGCTATTTGAGCCGGTGGAAAAAGAGCTGGAAAAAAATATCAAGAAGAGGGGGAGGGCCAGGTGTGGTAGTGTGTGCCTATAGCGCCAACTACTCTGGAGGCTGAATTGGGCGGATTGCTTAAGCCCAGGAATTCAAGGCTGCAGTGAGCTATGATCAAGCCACTGCCTGGGCAACAGAACAAAAGCCCATCTCTTTAAAAAAAAAAAAAAAAAAAAAAAAAAAAAAAAAAAGGTGAGCAAAGTAGGGGAGGATGGTGAAACATCTGTTTTCCCAAGATTTCTTAGGTCAAGGACATGAGTGTCCCATGGGTCCCGCAGGCACCATTGGAAGTAGCTGGGCTTCAGCCTTCTTGCCAGTGTCTCACCAGAGCAAACATCAGAAACAGTGCGTACTTACCATTCCAGTGGGAGCTAAGGGGAGTCTGGGAGTAGGAGTGAATCTGCCATTTAGGAGAATGGAATCTGTACGACTGGGAAGACCTCCTTTGGCCACAGGGCCCCCCACAAGAACTCATACATGCACCTTACCAGAGAGCTAGCATTTGGAAGGCTGCTACTACCCCAGGAGCAGCAACAATCAGAGAAACAGCAGCAGCCAAAAACAAACAAAAAAAGCCTACACTGAATGTTAAATAAGTAAAAATTGCCTAGCCTTCTTGGGTTACTATTAAAGGTAGTGCTATGTAAGTAACAGACACATGTCCCTTTCTAGTTCTCCTTACCTCTCCTCAACTCAAATTTCCTCTTCGTATAAGGACACCAGTCAGATAGGATTAAGACCTACCCTAAAGGTCTCATTTTAACTTAAAGCCCCTATCTCCAAATAGTCACATTATGAGGTAGTGGAAGTTGGGTTTCAATTCAATCAAAGTATGAATTTTGGGGAAACACAATTCAGTTCATAACACCAGGCAAGGGGGAAAATAGCCAGGGGGAAAATAGCCATTTTGGATAACCACAAGCCTGAGATCGTTTGTCATAATCACATAAAGTGGTTCTGAATGGTTAAGTGCAGGGCAAGGAGTGACCTGGCAGGCTGAAGTGCTGCACAAAGGCCAGCGTTTGCAGGGTTGGAGCAGTCTAGCCAAAAAGAGAAAGGGACTCTGAGGAAGATGAAGCCTTGGTTAAGATCCCTGACTCACAGCACCACCAGAGGTTCAGCTTGAAAACAGGGAGTGTTTGCCTGACCAAAATTTAAATGTAAATGTACAGCCCTGTAATATAGGGCACGAGAATAGGATGCTTCCTACAGTCAAACAGAACCCTGTTTCAATAATGAACAAAGAGACTGGGATATTCAAGCAATTCTACAGTTGTGAGACAAGTAAAAAATGTGTGAATGAGATAAGTATGTGTTAGCTGATAAAAGGTAAAATTCAGCTGAACTCTGAATGAAGAAGGAGGTAAAGAGACAGGGAGAGGAAGCATATGCAGAAAAGGTCAGTTTGTTCTCTACAGACTGGCAGTTCCAGCTGACACAAGACGGCTTTGCAGCCACAGGTGGGTGGAGGAGAGCTGTTTCAGGGTAGGTTAGAGGAAGACCCTGGGCCAACTAGACTTCCACGATTACCTTTAGATAGTGCCATAATTAAATACCCGATTCTCTGTTCCAACGCCTGCAATTATTTAAGTAAAAGTAGTTCAACTGCTCTGTCACTGCTTAGCCACATTTGAAGAAAAGTGGGCTGTTTCTTCCTACTGTACTGCCCTCCCCAATTCCTTCTCTACACTGCATATTAATCGTATCTACATAATTAGGAAATATCTGTAGATCTTTCAAAATGGTATTCCCTAGCAGGTTTTGCCTTCAGCTACACTATGCCATAATAAAAATCTATTCCCTTTGGCCCAGGCACAGTGACTCAAGCCTGTAATCGCAGCACTTTGGGAGGCTGAGGTGGGTGGATCACCTAAGGTCAAGAGTTTGAGACCAGCCTGGCCAACATGGTGAAACCCTGTCTTTACTAAAAATACAAAAATTAGCCAGGCATGGTGGCGCACACCTGCAATCCCAGCTACCCGGGAGGCTGAGGCAGGAGAACTGCTTGAACCTGGGCAACATAGCAATACTCCATCTCCGGGAAAAAAAAAAAAACAGAACACTGTTGGCTTCACACTTTTACAGAAAATCTTAAAGATCTATTAAAGACCTATATTTAACACATATCAGAGATATTGTCAAATACTAATAAGACATGGCTGCTTTTCCTTTAAAATTTACATTTTTGTAAGCCTGATTTTGACCATTAAATTTTTTTTTTAAATAACTTCCTTGAGAGCCAGTTACAGTCACTAAAATTTTGACCATGTCTGATATGACACTTATCTAGAATGTATCTGTTGGAACTCTTCTTACTAGGACAAAACAACACCATATAGTTTACTCTTTTAAAGTAAGTTCCTTTATAGAACCCCATTCATCCCTACCTTTCCCTCATCAATCTGAACAGAATTGTAACATACACTGTGACCTGCAAGCAAAGATGAGGGACCTGGGTTACTAGGAGAAAATTATTTAACATTTGAGGAGATCAAAGTTAAAACACAATAGACGTTCCAGGACATATAAAAAAAATTACACTCAGATTTCTGAGAAAGCTATGACAAAGAATTTATAAACCATTTCTTCATGTTCTAAAGGAAGGGTAACATCCCTCCACGACAAGCAGGGTGACGGGCAAGTTGTGCTTAATTTATCCAAGGTCTTCATCTGCTTAATTATAACCAAATGAAAGGATCTAAAAACATCCCTAACACACAGAACTTAACTCATCAAGAACACACTCAACATCACCAAATAATTTATTTGGATTCAGAATTAAAAGAACATTTGACAGTTATGAAATCCATGTTTATTCTGAAACATCTAACTAGTTGTACAGCTAACCCATGACAAATTACCAGATTAATTTTACTTTATTTCTTCAGGCCTGGGGTTTTTCGATGACTTCAAATTTGGGATCTAAGAAGAAGGGGAAAAAAGGGTCAAGCTTAGCTATACTGCAGTAAAATGGATTATGTAAAATGCTCAAGATTTAACTCATCAATCTTCTGTTTTTTTAGTAAATATCTACTGTTTGTAAACATTTACATAGAAATATAGCTAAACATTTATGCAACACTTTCTATGCGCCACACATTACATTAATCGACTTTGCATATATTATGTCATTTAACTACGTATGTGGAAGATACTATAATTCTCCCCAACTGTCAGATGAGGAAACATGCACCAGTTAATTACTCAAGATTACACAACTGAAAGTGATTGTCAGGATTCAGGATCAGGCAATTCAATTTCAGATCCCCACCATTTAATCGCTATGTTATGTGATTTCCTATACTGCTCTTATTCTAATGGCAAACATTTAGCCGGCAGCTTCTCAGGCACACATCATGGTCCTAATAAATTCACATGTTAACACTGTCATTCGATTCTCTAAAAATCCAAGTAAGGGTAAATATTCTTCATTTATCCCCCACAAGAATGAATCTGTGATTTACAAGATGTACCTTCAAATTTGAAGGTGGGAAATGTATTCATGTCTGCTTTACCAAACATTTGCTTGAGCTTAAAAAGCTCCTTCTCCAGCTCTTGCTGATACTCTGGACCAGTATCAACAGGTCCTCCAGATGTCCTGTTAAGTAAATGAGCAAACAAAAATTAATTTTATGTACTAGTTTACTAAAACAAAATTACTCTTCACCACATTTCAATATATCTTTTTTTTTTCTTTTTTAAGACAGAGTCTCACTCGGTCGCCAGGCTGGAGTGCAGTGGCATGATCTTGGCTCTCTGCAACCTCCGACTCCCTGGTTCAAGTGATTCTCCTGCCTCAGCCTCCTGAGTAGCTGGGATTACAGGCACAGGCCACCATGCCCAGCTAATTTTGTATTTTAGTAGAGAGGGGGTTTCACCATGTTGACCAGGATGGTCTTGATCTCCTGACCTTGTGATTCGCCCGCCTCGGCCTCCCAAAGTGCTCGGATTACAGGCGTGAGCCACCACACTTGGCCAATAGACCTTTTTAAAGCATTCATGTAGTCAAAGAAAAAACTTCAGAAAGAAAAGAAGTATTTCCACTTCAATTTCAATTCAAACTATTTTATTATGATGAGGTTTCACATAAATGAGGTAACCTCAAACAAATCTCTAAAGATTCAAGGTTTCTTAGTATCACAGACACTAAGTCAGAATTTCTCAGGGTCTAAGTTGCAATAAGGTGTATCGTTAAGTCTACGGGCTCTGGAGTCAAAGACTGGTTCCATTTGAGTGTAAGTTCAACTATTCAGCAACTTTGTAAACCTGAGCAAGGGACAGAGCCTCTAAATTTTAGTTTCCACATCTAAATATGAAGTTCCTACCAAACAAGGGTGTAAATGCACACATACCTCTAAGCACAGTGCCCGGCACACAGTGAATACTCAATAATTATCTACTATTATCATTTGCTTTAAGTCAGTCATCACTAAATGGCTTTTAAAGAACTTAGTAACTTAAGTTTCTACAATAGGGGTCCTATTAAACAAGCAAATTATTTCCTACCCTCAGAGATTTTGCAATTTAGAAGAAAAAAATTACATGTTTGTAAACATTTATGCTGTAAAGGAGTGATGTGGTGAGCTTCAAAGACATGGTTTAACAAAAAGCAATTCAAGTTGAGGAAGAGATTACTTTTGCAAAGCTAATCAGGGAAAATTTCATTTTAAAAAGGTGGCATTTGAGAAACATCAGGCATTTTGAGACCTTCCAAGATGGAAAAAGCAAAGACATAGAGGTGGTAAAGGATTGGCTATATGTAGGGAATGCTAAGGAGTCTAGATGGAAAAATCAGCAAACCCCAGATCATGGGAGGCCTGGAATGTTAAGCCTGGGAGTTTGTATTTTATTTGCTAAGCAATAAAATGACAAAATTAGATGTGTGCAGTTTGGGAAAATAAATATAGCATCATGGACCAGCAGCAGGGCCAACTGGGTCTAATTAATTCTTTGAAGAAATTCTTCAAAGAATTTCTTTTTGTCGTAAATATTACTGCCTACCTAGCAATGAACAATATTCTAAACGTAAAAAAATGTAAACGTGAAAATTCCTTCAAGGGTAATAACATTTTTACACATGTCTATGATCAAAGAGTATAGAGTCTTATTTAAGTTAGGAGAACGTGCACAAAAAAATACATAGGTGGCTCCAATTTAAGAACTTGTTAACAATGTTTCTTGTTAGAGATCCAATTTTCTTTCAGATTAGCACTGTCCAATAGAACTTTTTGTGATGTTAGAAATACTCTGTCTGTGCTGTCCAATGTGGTAGCCACTAGCCATATGTGGCTATTGAGCACCAGAAATAGAGCTAACATGAATGAGAAAATGAGAAACTGAATTTATATATACACTTAATTGTAATTAGAATTTGAATAGTCTCATGGATAATGGCAACCAAAATGGACAGTGTGGTTCTAAATAGATCCTTCAACTAGATACTTTAATACTGGTTACTGATGAATGATGGCTATTTTAACTTTAATATGCACTCTTGTGATAAAAAGAGGTCAGAAGTCATCTACCTCCTCAACTGAATGTAAGTCTTGCTATTTATCTTGTTTATTACTATATCCCTAGGCTCTCACATGGTGACTGGGACAAGGCGGTCACTCAGAAGACACCTGTTCATTTCACTAGCAAATACCAGGCACTGAATCATTTAATTTTTATAACATCCTATGAAATGGGTAAGTACTATCGTCATCCCCATTTTAGTAAGAGAAAACTGTCCTACAGAAGGTAAACCTGCCCGAGGTCATAGAGCTCATTAGTGGCAGTGCTGGATGCCAGCCCAGGGTCTCTCCTCAGAACTCTCCGTGTGTGTTTGCACAAACCAATCAATGACCCACAAACAAGACTCCTTAGATTTCGGGTACACCTAAGAATTCACTTCTTACTAGAGAAGCTTTTCAGGACAGTTAAAATGATGCAAACAGCATCAATACCATAAGGTAACACCACATTTGGACAGAAGACACTCAAAATTCCCTGACGAGTCCTACACATCTGGTTACTTCATAGTATGATTTTTGGCAAATTCTAACTGTCAGCCTTGGTTTTCTCATATATAAAACTGGGGTAACATCTATAGGGTTGTCAAAGTAACTTACTACATTTAATTACTACATTTTACTAGTAACTTACTACACTAATCCCTTCACTATCTCTCCTCAGTTTTGGCAATAATAACACCTTTGTTAGTTACCTCGCCTCAAAGTCAGTTTTCTTTTATTGTTCCCTCTCTTCTTCCTCTCCAGCAGCTCACCAAAACCAGTCATCAGTGTTTCCATGTCTTGACTCTGTCACTTTTACATTACCACTGCTATAAAGTCAAGGTTCTCATCAACTAATGCTTAGGTTACATTTTGTTAACATGTCTATCTTTGCTCTCTTCCCATTTCCAACCTTTCAATACCCTGGTTAAAATTATCCTCCTAATTCAGAGTAATCTTCTTCCATCCCCAGTCACGTTCAGAAAGCTTTAATTTCTCACGAATGCCTACCACATATCTTACTTTCTCAGTCTACAATCAAGGCCTTCCATCATCCCTCATTCTAACCCTATACCATCCTTACACTCTTCATATACCCTATACTTCAGGGAAACAGAATTATACCATTCACCAAATCTATTTTGTGCTTTCTAGTTTTCATGCCTTAGTTCACACCATTCTTTCCTCCTAAAAGATACTCTCCTCCTACCCTCACTTATCTGTCCAACCTTCATACACTGATCTTTAGAACCTAGAGTAAACGCCTGGGTTTACTGTCTACTGAAGGCCTCCTGTGGGTTTGAGAACCATTTCATGCTACAAGCAAAATCATGTAAGTAAATTCTTCACGTTTGTTTCTTTAAACTGGGAAGATGATCCACAGTTGTCCATGAGATTCTCAAAAGGGATGAATACCCAAACAATGCCTTCCAAAAAGCCTCTAAAATGCCTCTAGCTGGAAAGGAGTATTCTTTCCTATGAACTCCCTAAGCACTCAACGTTTCCCTATCTTAGCCCCTAACTCATTTTACCTTATATTGTATTTATTTGCTTACTAGCTTTCTACTCCTGTCAGACTTTAAGAATATTGTAAAAATGCCCTGTGGCCCATCACAGTTAACAGCCAAGTGCTTTACACACAGTAGACAACTATATGAAATAAAATGGAACTATGAATTGATGCACATCACTCTTCCTAAGATTTGGGCTTTGGACCTGATGACGGCTAAGGTGGCCATTCATTTCCAAAACTAGGGTTCTACAATTGTTTTTCTTGGACTTACATTATGTCATTTCAGAGTCTTTTGTCCTTTAATATATATTCTCAGAGATCTATAACTATGGAAACAGTGTTTTAAAAAAAGAGCTGTGCTTATACATTTCTCTCAAATTACGAGGTCACAGAAAGGCCACTAAATTGAGGGCTAAAATATACTTTGATAATACATTTTTCCCCAATTAGTTTTATGATCTTAGGCTAATCAATGTCTAAAGGAGTTACTTGTTTCAAACTTAGCTGCTAAATGATTTCCAAGACCCTCTGTATTTCTATGAATTGATGTGGTTAATAATACATGACATTACAGTAAGGATATATTTTAAATGGTAATAGATTTAATAGGATTTTCCCTTACAACTAGTATGAAGAAGATAGTTTACAACTTAAAAAAGTCAAGATCCTTACCTTCTTTTTTGAGGGTACCTAATGAACCTCTGTGTCAGAGATGAGCTCAGTGAAGGTCTGACACTTTCAAATACCACGTCATTTTTTATTACCACCTTGGAACTTACATACTTTGAATATTTATATTTACACTGTAGTTATTTATTCACTTACTGTCGCTTAGATTTGTATTCTCTAATCTTGTCCACAAAGAGTTTCTGTACAGGATCAAGTTCCTTATTAAATGCCACTGCTGTAACACCAACGTTCCTCCGCAAATGGACTGAGACTGCTGACCGAATGACAGAGGAGAACCTGAAGAGCCTCTGAAGAATCATGCTGATTCTGTTACTGAAAACACGCATCAGAAATGTTAATATACTTACTAGAAATCACCTCTAAATATATCATGAGATTCAAATTCTACTAATTGCTAAAGAATTACATCCTATCAGATCTCAGTCTATACCTGACCACAGTTCCTTTCTCCTCCTCATTCCCCACTGCAAGATTTTTAGGTCTTAACCAAAAGTCCCTGGGATATAGGAATAGTTAGAAACTCAGGCCTAAAGCTTCATCAGGGTTAGAGCACAAAATGTGAGGTGAGGTATTTTTTCTCCCTTGAACTTAGTCTTGGATCAGAGAAAACAGCAGAGGTAGACTGTTGCAACACTGTCCACTCCTAACAGGAAAAACACACTGGTCCCCAAACTGATGTACAAGGTTTCCCATGCCTCAGCCAGGCATGATAACCTGAAAGTGTGGACTTCTCAGGCCCACAGAGGGAGAAACTGCTCTGTCCGTTACAACAGGATTCCAGCCATTTAAGAATACTGTAACAACTAAATCAAAGTCCAGAAGAACCAGCAAAGAAAAACAGCAGCCAGACCAAATGAGCTGTGCATGACACGGGGGAGGGTTTGGCAGTCCAATTTTATCAGTGAAATAAATTGGTGAAGGAGATGGAAGTCTGAACTTTATAAATAAGGACTTATGGCCAGGTGCTGTGGCTCATGCCTGTAATCCCAGCACTTTGGGAGGCCGAGGCGGGCAGATCACCTGAGGTCGGGAGTTCAAGACCAGTCTGACCAACATAGAGAAACCCCGTCTCTACTAAAAATACAAAAATTAGCTGGGCGTGGTGGGGCACGCCTGTAATCCCAGCTACTCGGGAGGGTGAGGCAGGAGAATCACCGTAACCCGGGAAGCAGAGGTTACAGTGGGCCGAGATCATGCCATTACACTCCAGCCTGGGCAACGAGAGCAAAACTCCATATCAAAAATAAATAAATAAATAAAAAATAAGGACTTAAAGACTTTCGAATCCCGAGACTTCCTTAAGCTAAAATATATTATTTTCTAACTAAAACATTTCAGAAGAGGACAATCCCTGTTGAGATTTACTTTAGCGATTTAAAGATCAAATGCAAAAAGTATTCCAAATTACAACAAATAGGTGCAAACAGGAATTCTAGAAGAAAAGGAATAAAGAGGGCCAAGCGCGGTGGCTTGTGTGTGTAATCCCAGCACTTTGGGAGGCCAGGGCAGGTGGATCACTTGAGGTCAGAGGTTTGAGACCAGCCTGCCCAACATGGTGAAACTCCGTCTCCACTAAAAATACAAAAATAAGTTGGGCGTGCTAGCGCATGCCCATAATCCCAGCTACTTGGGAGGCTCAGGCAGGAGAATCACTTGAACTCAGGAGGTGGAGGTTACAGGGAGCCCAGATCACACCACTGCACTCCAGCCTAGATGACAGAGCAAGACTCCATCTCAAAAGGTAAAAAAAAAAACAAAAGGAGTAAGAGACCATAAATAATTAGAATACATTTTTCTCAGATCAAGGCCGAGTCTATAAATTGACAGGGCTTGCCAAACCCCATATTGGAATGGTGACAAAATGCTCACAATGCACCACAGCCTGGTAAAATTTCTGAATCTTTTTTTTTTTTTTTGAGACAGGGTCTCACTCTGTTGCCCAGGCTGAACACAGCTCATTACAGCCTTGACCTCCTGGACTCATACAATCCTTCCACCTTAGCCTCCCAAGCAGATGGGAGCACACTTGTGTGCCATCACACCAGGCTAATGTTTACTTTTATTTTTTTGTACAGACGAGGTCTTGCCATATTGCCCTGGCTGGTAAAATTTCTGAATCTTCAAGTGAAAACCTGATATGCTAACATGCTTCCATGCCCTCCCCGAATTTCCTAATGACAATACCAGTCAGCATCACGTTGACACTGGACTTCGACTAAGTCATAATAGGACTAGTGGAAGTAAGTATACAAACTATGTTATTGGTCTAAAGTAACACAGAAATTAGATATAAGTATTTAGAGGTCAGGCGAGGTGGCTCATGCCTGTAATCCCAGCACTTTGGGAGGCTGAGATGGGAGAATCACTTGAGGCCAAGAGTTCGAAACCAGCCTTGCCAACATGGTGAAACCCCGTCTCTACTAAAAAAAAAAAAAAAAAAAAAAATTAGCCAGGCATGGGCACACCTGTCATCCCAGCTACTCGTGGTGAGGCTGAGGCAGGAGAATCACTTGAACCTGGGAGGTGGAGGTTGCAGTGAGCCAGGATCACACCACTGCACTCCAGCCTGGCCTACAGAGCAAGAGCCTGTCTCAAAACAAAGAAATTAGAAATAAGCATTTAGAAACTTATAACGACTCAAGAGGTAATTTGTTTGCTGAATTTAAAAATAAAAAAATTAGAGCTTATGAACCAGGTGTGGTGGTTCATGCCTGCAATCCCAGAACTTTGGGAGGCTGAGGAGGGAGGATTGTTTGAACTCAGGAGTTCAAGACCAGACTGGGAAACATGGAGAGAACCTGTCTCTAAAAAATTAGATGTTGTATTTTAAGTGACTTCATTGTTTTGTTTTTTAAATTTCATTTCTTTTGTAATTCATTTTCACTGTACTCAAAAGTGTCCACAAGAGCGGGTGTGAGAATGGCCCTTTACCACTGAGTTTGAGAAGCACTAGCTAGAAAACTGTAGAGTAGCACAGTAGTTCTCAAAATGGGGTTGGGGGTGAGGGAAGAGGTGAGATTTTTCTCTCCATGGAGACATCTGGCAATGTCTTTAGACATTTTTGGTTGTTCTCACCAAGCTGAGTGCTACTGGCCTATAATGAGTACAAAGCCAGGAATGCTGCTAAACACTCTGTAACGACAATAACAGCCCTCTCACCCACAAGAATTATCTGGTCAAAATGTCAATAATGCCAGGGTTGACAAACTCTGGAATGGCATGTAAAAATTATCAAAAGAAATCCTACAATGAGCCAGGTGCAGTGGCTGGTGCCTGTAATCCCAGCACTTTGGGAGGCCAAGGCAGGAGGATCACTTGAGCCCAGAAATTCAAGACCAGCCTAGGCAACACAGTGTGACCTCATCTCTAAAAAAAGAAAAAAAAAACAGCCAGGTGTGATGGTGGGTGCCTATAGTCCCAGGTACTTGGGAGGCTGAGGCAGGATCACTTGAGCTTGGTAGGTAGAGGCTGCAGTGTGCTGTGATTGTACCACTGCATTCCAGCCTAGGTTACAGAGTGAAACCCTGTTAAGAAGGGAGGGGAGGGCAGGGGAGGGGATCCAACGATCAGGCCAGGCACGATGGCTCACGCCTGTAATCCCAGCACTTTGTTGTAATCCCAGCATTTTGGGAGGCCAAGGTGGGCGGATCACCTGAGGTAGGGAGTTTGAGATCAGCCTGACCAACATGGAGAAACCCGTCTCTACTAAAAATACAAAATTAGCTGGGAGTGGTGGCACATGCCTGTAATCCCAGCTACTGGGGAGGCTGAGGCAGGAGAATCGCTTGAACCCAGGAGGCAGAAGTTGCAGTGAGCCAAGATCGTGCCATTGCACTCCAGCCTGGGCAACAAGAGCGAAACTCTGTCTCAAAAAAAAAAAAAAAAAAAAAGAAATCCTACAATCAATACAATCAAAATATGCTTCACCTGACAGAATGAAAGCAAAGTATTTGAAGAAATTAAAGAATTCATAACATAGCACTTTTGTACCCCATCAGGGAAAAACACTTGAGAAAAAGCTACAAGCAAACAACAAATGACCTTTCACAAGGTCATGTGCCACTTATTATCATTCCTATGTTTAAACATACAGAAACTGAGGATTAGAATTATCTGGTCAAAGTTACACAGCAAAATCTAACTTAACACAAATATGTTTAAAAAAAAAAATTGTGCAAAAATATGTTTAAAAAAAAAAATTGTGCAACTCAATGCCTACTTTCCCTTCTGGCAAACTAAGGACATGCTTAACATTCAGCAATAAGTTCACCCAACATTTGCTCGGCCCTATATACTGTGTAAAGTACTTCCATATATATCCTCTCCTTGTACCCTTACAGCAATACTCAAGAGTTAGAAGAAAGTGTTCTTATCCCTGCTTTACATATGATAAAACTACATCTAAGAAAGGTTAAGCTGCACATAGTCACACAGTTAATTTGCTCTAAGTCTGACTGCATAGATGTTATTCCTGCTACAACATGGGTAAACTTCACTTTCACTGTTTCAATTATTTAAGTGCCTATGATTCCCTAATCTCATTTCTAATTTTAGTATTCATCCTGAACCCCAAATCTATACACAGTATTCAACAGTTCTCTTCTCCCTTATAAGTACTACGAACTCATCCAAAGAATGAACACATAATCTCATATCAAAACTTGTTCCTTCTTTAATCCTTTTCATTTTATTCACTGATTAGTGAATGCGTATTGTCTACTGACACGCAGAAAACAGTCATTACACAAATAGCTGTGAAATACCACCTGACATAAATTCTCCATTCCAGTACCATCGAGTGCCACAAGAGAATGTGATAGCGTCTGACATGATCAGAAAGACTGGGGAAGGCAGCAGTAAGAAAACACTAGTCTGAGCAGAGGCCTCGTCGTGGGCAGGGGCATGGTTCTCCTATTTATAGTGATGACTGACCGGCCAAAGGTTAGTAGGTTCGCTACCTCTTCAGTGCATATTCCTAAGAACAATCCATAAAGTCGCCTAACGAAGTGTTAGCACCGTCATCGTTTATAGGTGGGATGCAAACTTTCAAGATTGTAACTATTCTTTTCCCTCTTATTGTGCACGTTCTGCCTAAGTAGCTTAGACGGTCCCGTGCGCCCGGGGCGGGTAGGCCTGGCCGAAAACCTCTCCCGCGCGCCTGACCTTGGGTTGCCCCAGCCAGGATGCGGGCCCGAGACCCCCAGGCCTCCCAGTCCCCCTCGCCGCCCCATTAGCCCTCAGAGAGGGTATCGATCTTATTTCTGGGTCTAGGCAAACTCCCAGGTCTAGAAACGTAGAGGTCAGCTGTGACCCCGGCCCAGGCCGTGAAGGTATCCAGGACACAGCTGCTCTCTCCTCCTAGCAGAGTAAAGGTGAGAGGCAGCCCAGGCCTCGTGAAGAAACCCAGAACTGGAGTCCCAAGAGGCCACGCTGATCTAGCTACCCTCCCAGTCACCTTGCACTTAGTCCCGAGCTGCCAAAGCCTCCGCCGCGGCCGCCACCGCTCTACTTCCGGCCCTGGCTCCGCCCCCACACGCCTACCCGCCATCGCAATGCATTATGGGCCGCCGTTTCAGTCGGTCGACGCTCACCGGACAGGAAGCGTCTCGGAGACAGTCTGCGACCGGACGGGTCTAGGTGAGACAGAAGCCAAACAGGAGGAGGAAGTGGAGGGTAAGTGCTTCCGGGTCCCCTGGCAAAGCCTCCGCCATCTTTTCTTCCCCTAATTTGACCCGTTTTTTCCCCTCCTTGAAACCTTGCTCTGTACGCATGCGCCCTTTGACTGGCCTTTCCCCTAGTTCAAGCTCCCCTCCGAGTCAGCGTCCTGTTCGTTAGGGTTATCGAAGTGTATAATGGTGCAGGGAAAGTGAGACTGTGTAAAACAAAGCGGATTGGGGCGTTGTGCTTCCTTGTGCCTCGTGAGCCTCCGTTGCCTTGGGCGTTCGTTTTGCGCACCCTGCTGGGAGTTGTAGTCCTGGACCCGGAGGTGCCTGGAGGCGGGAGGGGGGTTGGGGCTTCTTAGCGCCGATTCCGCGGGAAGGGCCCTGGGGCCTCACACTTCTAGTCGCGGGAGCTGCAGGTCTTACCCGGAGAGACGCTGCACGTGGAGCCCGCGCCGCTGCCGTTCTCAGCCGGCTCTGGAGTGCGGGCGGGGGCAACAGGGCCGATTCCGGAGTGGGTGAGTTCGGCCGCCGGGGAGGAGGGGAACGCGGGCCCGCGCGGGCCGGCCTCGTTCCGGGGCCTTTTCCCCCACAGCGGCCCCCCCGCGGCCGCCTCTGTGTTTTGTTTCCGCTGGTCCCCGGCGCTGTGACTCCCATTTCCGTTCGTGGAGACTTGAGGGAGTCGGGTGGGGAGGGGCGGGAGAGGCTGTGCGGGGAGCGAAGGGGAGGGGCGGGGGGCGAGCGGCCTGGAGCCCGGGGGGACCGGGCGCCGCCGGGACCCGCGCCGGACGGGTCGTCTGTCGCCGCTCCCTCCCTTCCGCGTCCCCTCCTCGCCGGTCCACGCTCCGCCGCAGTCTCAGCCTGCTCAGCTGGGATGTAGTCCTGATGCCCCCGAGATTTTAAGAGCAAAATGCAGACCCTGTCTCATCGCGGGACTCAGCGATTCACTCACTTCAAATCCAGTGTCTTTATAGAACAACACAGTTACACGAAAATCACTTAGCGTATATGATAGTCATCTGGGTTTGGTTTTTTGTGTGTTTGTTTTTAAGCGAGGAAGTTAACCAAGGAGATAACAATGGGTTGTCTACTTTTAAAGTTTTTTGTGTGCTGGAAGACACGCTGTGTGTGCGTGTTTGGATTTAGGGACCCCAGTTTGATCAGGTTAGCGGACCGAGAGGTCAGTGCCTAATATTGCACTGCAAGATGATTAGAAATTTAGACATAAAGTTCACTTCCTAAGTAGTTTCCACTAATAGCAGTAGGGCTGACTCGTGAGAGGAGCAAAGATTTAGCAGGATTCACTTGAGCGAATTGTAGAAGGAGGCGGTGATAACATTCTTAGGTAGTGTTATCTTGAACTTCAGAAGAAACCGCTCAACTCTTCAGCAATTGCTTGAGGGACCAGCCTGTCTCTCGGGGTTCCCTCCAGGCTTTCCAAGCTGCTTTATTTTTAGACCCCAGACAGTGACGCTGGGTGGACTTAAGTCAGTTTTACCTGAATTGTGTATACAAGAGCATCTGTCATGAAGCATGTATGGTAATGAAGTAATCAAATCATGAGCTAGATGTTAGGTTGAAGTAAGTCATCAGACTGAGTACTAAATTAAAACTGTTGACTTTAGCCTTCCCTCAACTCTTTATATATAAAACTCCAAACCTATGGAAAAATTGGGGAAAAAATCATACAGTGAACACCCATATACCCTTCACCTGGGGATCCCAACTGTGAATCTTTCACGGTATGTGCTTGCTTTATATTCCATAGATGTGCATGCTTTGCTCTTTCTTAACTGCTACCTTTATTTTTGAAATAAAAATGTCTTTTAATTTCCTCAGACACTGAAAAGCATTTATTTAATAACTTAGGAAAATGTGCAGTAAATCTCGCAGGTACTCCTACACTCCACTTATATTTATAATGGGAAAAAATGTTCTTAAGTTCTGTAATTAATAACGCACTCCAATGAAGGACAATTCTCAAATTTATCTGTAGTTTCAAAAGGGAATGTTACATCTATCTGTGTTGTAAAAGACATTAGCTGTTCCCAGAATTTTTCCTTAAATTCAAGTTTAGTTTGTATCCCATCTTGTGAAACATTCCCAACCCCAGGTTGGATTTAATCCAGCAGAACCAGAGTGTCAGTGAAAGTATATGAAATTGTTCTGTGCAGTTCTGGCGGGGGCAGCCCTTAGATGGAGAAACTGCTAGTAATTTTCTCTCAGTTTTCCTAAGTGTTGACGTAGAAGCCTGGGGAATTGGTTTTAGAAAAAGAGATAAGACTCACTCAGAAACTCTTATGTAAGATTTGGACTATTTCTCAAATCTCTGTTTTGCTTCTCTAGACTAAGCATAGATAGAGAACCTGGAGAGAAAGAAAGATCATTTAAGAGAAGTTATATATATTATATATATATATATATATATTTTTTTTTTTTTTCTCCAAAAAGGCATGAGTTTTGTTTTGTTTTTTTCTCTAGTTGGCACTTTCGAGGGATTGGTCTATAAATTTTTTGAAAGATCATAGGATAAATTTCTTTGTAGCAACTTCCTATTTTAGTGTTTATATTAGGGGAGCCCCAGGTGTCCCTGTTGACAAGTCATTAGGGCCACTTCTCAACCTCTGGCTACATCATATGCTTTTTTTTCTATTTTGCCAAAGTTTGCAGAAAATTATGTTTTCTAATCATTAAAAAATTGGTTGTGGAGATGAGTGGACCTCTTTATAAGCCCTGAAAATAAGTGATTTTTTAAAGTGCTATTCTGCTGCAAACCTGAGTCTCACTGTTTTCTGTAAACAACAGTTTTTTATGATTTATTTATTTTGTGTGGACGTTATTTCCTTTTAATCAGTGCTAAAATTCCATAGTTTATGCTTTCTCCGTGTTTTCTTTAATACTTTGTTAACATAGACACTTGGATTGGCACCAGCTGTCACCAACAAAGCTGCCCTGAACATTATCAGTAAATCCTGTTAACCAATTGGAGAATTTTTCTGGAATGCTTAGTTAGGGATGAAATTGCTGGGTTGCAGGTGTAAGTATGCTTGATATACTTTTCTGCAGAATATCTACACCTGTGTGCACCACAGCTAAAGAGACAGGGGAGGAATCTTCTGTTGCTGCTAACTGCTCTCGTTATTTAACTTTCTGACATTTACCGCCTCCCCCGCACCCCAACACACACACACGCAGTATAAAGTGGTAATTTCTTGTTTTAAATTGAACTTTTGAATGATTTGAATTTGGGCATTTTTTTGTATCATGAGTTATTTTGGTTTCCCTTTATGTGAATATCCTTTTCCTAGGCTTTGGCTACTTTTCTAATTTGTCCCTTTTTTTGGTTATCAAATTCCAGGCCATTGTCTATTCCATTGTCACTTTTGGGTATTGGAAATATCTTCCCATTCTGTAGCCTGTCTGTTGAACATAAATCTTGATTTTATGTAATCAGATTTTTCTCCTTACGGTTATGTTCTTGGAATTTTATTTAAGAAATCCTTTTCTATCCTGAGACCACAAAAATGTCCCCATCATTTTCTTCTGTTTCATAGTTTTGCCTTGTATGTTTAATCCTGTAAGGCATCTGTAGTTCATTTTATATGGTGTGAAATAGTTCTTATTCGAATATTTATTCAACACATATTGGTGGAGTGCCTGCTGAATATCTACACCTGTGTGTACCACACAGTACCACTCTTCAGAGTACTCTGTATATATCTGTGAACACATATTCCTGCCCTGTGAAGCTTATGTTGTCCTTCAAGGTAGATCCCTACTGGGTTTCCACCTGTTTTCTTTAGCACTCAGGATGAATTCCACAATTTTACACATAGCACCAGTTGAGGAATAGGCTTTATTGGAGAAAGGGAAGGCTTATTAGGCCAGCATCAGCAAGAAAAAAGAAAACCACAGGGTCTTCATTTTTTCATCATCCCTAAAAGAAGCCTGCTGGAGCCTGTGCTGTCTGCTAGATAGGCGTGTGAACGGAGCCTGCGCAGTCTGCTCCATGTGTACGTGTCCATCCCAGTGGAGAACCTTACCCTTTTATTACTTGTCCTTTAAGGTCAAGCCTGAGAGCAACGTTAATTATGTGGGAAAAATTAGATCATTTTGTATCAAGCAGTCTAGATTTGGATGCCAGCTATTTGTCAAAAAACCAGCTACCCCATAGTTGGAGATACTGAGAACTGTGGAGAGTTACAGCCCTTTCGAAAGTGGAAAGGGAGACAGTTTCTTAATGTGAGTGTGACAAAGTATGCAAATTTAGTGGCTTAAAAACACCACTAGTTTATTATCTTAACAGTTTTGGAGTCAGAAATATGAAGTAGGTCTCGGCTAAAATGAGGTGCTGCCAGTCCTGTTTTTCTAAAGCCTGCAAAGGAGAATCTGTTCCTCGTCTAGCTTTCAGGAGCTACCTGCATTCCTTGACTCATAGCTCCTTTCCTCCATCTTCAAAGCCATTCGCAGCTAACCAGCAAGTCTTCACATTGAATCACTGTGGCCCTCTCTTCCAATTTCCTCTTCTACTTTTATGGACCTTCTACTTTTATTTATTTGTTTTAAGAGACAGGGTCTCGCTGTTGCCCAGGAGGGAGTGCAGTGGCGCGATCATCATTGACTGCAGCCTCGACTCCTGGTCTCAAGATCTTCCCACTTCAGCCTCCCGAATAGCTAGGACTGCAGGTGCACACTACCATGCCTGGCTAATTTTAAAATATAGGAGACAGGTTCTTTTTATGTTGCCCAGGCTGGTCTTGAACTCTTGGGTTCAAACACCCTCTCTCCTCGATCTCCCAAAGTGTTGGGATTACAGGTATAAGGCACCATATCTGGCCCTAGCTGCGTTTTAAAAACGATCACACTCTGGCTGTTTTATTGGCTGAGAATAGACTGGGGGGGGGGGGGGACAAGAGTGGACACAGGGACCTCCTTTAGCAGATTGTTGCAGTACTCCAGGTAAGGGGTGGTGGTGGCTGTGGTACTGATATACGCAATACAGAGCCTATATTTGAACAACCATGGTTCATCTGCATCTGGAATGATACCTACTTAGGTTGATACACCAAAACTGTGACATGGAGCCACAGGTGGTTTAGCATCACCTCTGAATAGCGTTTGTATGAGATGGGGCTCAAAATAAGATTGCTCTATGCAAAATATTTGAATGCAGTGCCTGATGCTCAGTGAGTAATGGTTATTAATACAAATGAATATTTAAATTCTTCATTTCGTCAAATCTTGTAAGTGGGAACACAACTGTTTTGTAAATGTCGGAATACCAAATTTAGTGGAGCATTCCTTATAAAGGTATGCCTCTTTTTAGATGTGCCATACACTTTAACCTCTCAGAAGGTGCTGTGGACTGAAATTACATGGGGAGTCCAAAGACAAATTTATTGACCTACAGGGTGGTATTTAATAACAGAACCTGGTACTTAACAGTAGTAACACCTCAGAAATGTCCACAAAGAAATATCTATGTATATATAGCTATTTGTGCATTACTTAGCATTTTAAAATTCTAATGTTTTGTATCAGTGGTTAAAATTTTACATGGGATAATTAAAACTGAAGTAGTGATTTGTTTAAAATAAAACCACATCTGAAAAAAATCATTAAAAATTTTCTACTGTGTGTAATCAGGGAAATAATATGTGTATCTATATTACTTTGTTTTGCTGTTTTATAATATTGCATTTATAGAGACATCATTTGTATCAAATTCTAGCTGAATAATTTGCATGTCATTGTATCGGTGTGATACTTTGCAGTAAATTATGCTACTAAGGTACAACTTTTAGCTGAATAAACATAGTTCGTCTCCATGTTAAGCTTCAGGTTTGAATCTTTTATTGAGACTGAGTTGCTTTAATATAGTTAACAGACCCTTAACTTAATTTTGAGGTAACTTACTGATCGCGATTGGTCCCAAAAACATCCCAGTAAATCCAGTAGATTGATGAAGTTGTCATGTCAGGTTAATAAACACCAGTTTTTAAAAAAATTGATTTGTAAATGTCATTTGTGGATTTTCTTTATTTTATTTTTCCAACGGTCTCACTTTGTCGCCCATGCTGGAGTGCAGTGGTGCGATCATGGCTCACTGCAGCCTCAGCCTCCTGGGCTCAGGTGATCCTCACATCTCAGCCTCCCAAGTATTAATAGGTGGGACTACAGGTGCGTGCCACCACGCCCTGCTAATTTTTGTATTTTTAGTAGAGACAGGATTTCGCCAAGTTACCCAGGCTGATTTCAAACTCCTGGGCTCAAGCAATCTGCCTGCCTTGGCCTCCCAAAGTGCTGGGGTTAGAGACATGAGCCACCACGCCCAGCTGATTTTCTTCTATAAGTAAAGACTACTTCCCCCTCTTCTGCTTCCCTTTGCGTTTTATTTGAATTGGGTCTCTACTTATGTGTCATTTCTGTTTATGTAGATAATTTTAAAATATCTTAAAAGGTCACTCTTGCAGGACCGATCCTTTGAAATACTTCAGCCATGACTAAAAGAGAAGCAGAGGAGCTGATAGAAATTGAGATTGATGGAACAGAGAAACCAGAGTGCACAGAAGAAAGGTAGGTGTTTCTGAATTTTATCATTTTTTTAAAATACCAATATACCTAATTAAAACCAGGAAACAAGTCATAGTTCTTTTGGACTTCCTTTTTTTTTTAAACTGTTCTCAGCATTTTAGGAGATAATGTTTGATTACCACTGACTTAGTGTGCTTGTAGCTGAGAGGGAAAGACAGTTTTAAACTAATGATAGTAAAAGGCTGAATGAAATCAAAAGCAATTGATTTCAATAGTTTTCTCCTTTGGGGCATTTAATTCTTTATTCTTTTCCACAGCACTGGTTGCTTTAATTTCAGAAATAGTTTAATTCAACCTGTACTAATTTAACAGATATTTATGAGTAACTGTTGTAAACAACTAATTGACAAGAATATGTGAATAAATAAGATACTAATCTGCCCTTATAAAGGCCACATTGTATTTGAGGAGATAGACAGGTATATGAGTAATTATGTGACCAGTACTAAGCATAAAGTGTAGTGAAAAGTGTTAATTCTTGGAATAATAATGGAATCATACTTATTTGAAAGGAGGACAGTATTAGTGAGTTCAGAATCCAAGGAGAGAACGTGAGTAGAAATAGACATCTGGGCGTCAACAAGAAGACTGAGGAAAGCAGTAGTTAGTGGTCCCTATTTTACTCTGTGGAGTAGGAGGTGAGATAATAAGCTGACAGTAAAAGGGATTGAAAAGTAGTGGAGAATCTGCGTGGAGTAACAGGTTTAGAAATCTCTGCGGTGCAACTGGACAAGATAATTAAGGTTAAGGAAGATACCGAGTGTTGAGAGTACAGTTGAGATTTAAAACCTTAAATTTTTAATAGAGCTTTTCAACTTGTTTATCCCAGTTTTTCCATCATAAGAAAGAGGGAATGTGTGCTTCTGTGGAATTTCATGTATAGATATTTGTGTAACAAATTACCCCAAAATTCAGAAACTAAAAATGCCCAACATTCGGCCAGATGCAGTGGCTCATGCCTATAATCCCAACACTTTGGGAGGCTGAGGTGGACAGATCACTTGAGCCCAGGAGTTCAAGACCAGCCTGGGCAGCATGGCAAAACCCTGTCTCTATAAAACATACAAAAAAAAAAAATTAGCCTGGCCTGGTGACATGTGCCTAAGTCCCAGCTACTCTGGAGGCTGCGGTGGGAGGATTGCTTGAGCCCAGGAGTTTAAGGCTGCAGTGAGCCATGACTGTCCCACCGCATTCCAGCTTTAGTGACAGGACAAGATGCTGTCTCAAAAGAAAAAAAAAAAAAAGCCCAACATTTTTTATTGCACATTGTTTCTCAGAGGAACCTGGGAGCAACTTACCTGGGTGGATCTGTCTCGGGGGTATTTCATGAGTTTGCAATGAAGCTGTCAGCCTGGGCTGCAGTCTCCTAAAGACTGGACTAGGGCTAGGGTGTCTGCATCCACAGTCATGCTTGAGACTCTTAGCAGGATGCCGCAGTTCCTCATCACATGACTCTCTCTAGGGCTGCTCATGGGATGGCAGCTGGCTTCCCTTAAAGCAAATGGTCTGAGAGACATAGAATGGCAAAGTAGAAAGCCCCAGTATCTTTAAGTAATCTAAGAAGTGACATACCACTTTATCTTGGTGTTCTGGTCATACAGTCCAACCCTGGTACAGTGTGGGAGGGAACTCTAAAAGGGCATGCATTTAAGAATCATTAGGAGCCCTCTTTGAGCCTAGCATGCATATATTTATGTTTACACATGCATGCACACAGATGGTCCACAAAGTCTAAAGTATGTGCCATCCAACCTTTTATGGATAGTCTCGGTTAGGCGACAGATCGGTAATTAATATGTATGACCTATGTGAAGGAGGCAGTAATTGTCATTTACCTAATGTAGATTTTTGCTGTACAGGAATTTAGGTCCAGTTTTATGAGATCATCTACTTTTATTTTTTTTAAGAGAAATTGATACTTTAGATATTTGTATGAAGTCTTCCAAGGTTTTAATGATAGTAATAAAAACTTTAAAAAAATGTTTAATGTTCAGCTAGTATAAAATAGTTCTTTAAAAATTTGTTTTAAAGTGATATCTGGGCCAGGCACGGTGGCTTAAGCCTGTAATCCCAGCACTTTGGGACACCAAGGCAGGTGGATCACGAGGTCAAGAGATCGAGACCATCCTGGCCAACGTGATGAAACCCCGTCTCTACTAAAAATACAAAAATTAGCTGAGCGTGGTGGCACACGCTTATAGTCCCAGCTACTCGGAGGCTGAGGCGGGAGAATCGCTTAAACCCGGGAGGTGGAGCTTGCAGTGAGCTGAGATCCGGCCACTGCACTCCAGCCTGGGCGACACAGCAAGACTCCATCTCAAAAAAAAAAAAAAAAAAAAAAAGTGACATCTGAATCTCAAGAATAATTGTTACAAAAAAAGAAAAAGCTGGCCTGGCACAGTGGCTCATGCCTGTAATCCCAGCACTTTGGGACACCAAGGCAGGTGGATCACGAGGTCAAGAGATCGAGACCATCCTGGCCAACGTGATGAAACCCCGTCTCTACTAAAAATACAAAAATTAGCTGAGCGTGGTGGCACACGCTTATAGTCCCAGCTACTCGGGAGGCTGAGGCAGGAGAATTACTTGAACCCAGGAGGTGGAGGTTGTAGTGAGCCTAGATTGCGCCACTGCACCCCAGCCGGGCGACAGAGCAAGACTCCATCTCAAAAAAAGAAAAAAAAAGAAATGA
>NW_016803880.1:4884858-4902132 GCF_001698545.2 Rhinopithecus bieti | reverse complement strand
AAAAAAAAAAAAAAAAAAAAAAAGTGACATCTGAATCTCAAGAATAATTGTTACAAAAAAAGAAAAAGCTGGCCTGGCACAGTGGCTCATGCCTGTAATCCCAGCACTTTGGGACACCAAGGCAGGTGGATCACGAGGTCAAGAGATCGAGACCATCCTGGCCAACGTGATGAAACCCCGTCTCTACTAAAATACAAAATTAGCTGAGCGTGGTGGCACACGCTTATAGTCCCAGCTACTCGGGAGGCTGAGGCAGGAGAATTACTTGAACCCAGGAGGTGGAGGTTGTAGTGAGCCTAGATTGCGCCACTGCACCCCAGCCGGGCGACAGAGCAAGACTCCATCTCAAAAAAAAAAAAAAAAACACAGCAACCTACCATGGCTATAGCTGAAGACTTTGGTAAAAGGCTTACTTAAGATTTTTTTTTTTAACCTTAAAAAATAACAATAGTGTATTAGTATTTTAAATAAGCTTGTTTTAATCATGAAGAGTCTATTTTATAAATTTTAAATGTTTTAAGTCAGGTGCGATGGCACACACCTGTAGTCCCAGCAACTTGGGTGGCTGAGGCAGGAAGATCACTTGAGCTCAGGAGTTTGAGGCTGGCCTGGTGTGAACATAGGGAGACTGTCTCTAAAATTAAAATATAAATAAATGTTTTAGAAAAAAATTTTAAGTTATGTACATTCATTGACTATCATGTATATATCTCATTTTACTTGTAATTTATGTGAAAACTCAACAGATTTTAATGCATGCTGTTTTGACAATCACAAATGAGATTTAAATTATGTTTAAATTAAACATGTTGGAATACTTAATTGAATTCCACATTCACCAATTCAGCAAATATTACTTAGTGTTTGTCTTCTACTTGGCCCTATGTAAGGATTTGTAAGAGATTTATAGGATTGCTTACCAAAGATTTTAACCCTTTTGAATTCGAAGTGTGAAATAACATGAAAGAGCACTAAGACAGTTTTAGGAAGAGTATAAACTTTTAGGAAGAGTATAAACTTTTTTGAACATGGAGCTGTCCTGATTACAACCAGTTGTGTTCATATTAAATTAAAGGGAAAGTCTTTTATTTAACTTAATCTATTTTTATATCTTTATATTTTTATTTATGTGGGGAAGGGAAATTGACTAGTAGAGATGGCATACAGATTTTGAGGAGACAATGTGTCTTCCTTTCTGGGTCTAAAATTCTTCAAAATAACTTGAAAATATAATGCAAATGGAAACATAATGTATGTGCAATATTTATATGTGTACACATACACACATATGTATGTACATACATAATCAGGCGTATTTACAAGGATGCTTTAAATTTCAAGCTAGCATTTCTCTATGAAATTCAGTGTTCATTTTGGCAATACTAGTTGGGGATGAGCCTACCACAGTATCTATGTAGAAATGACTTTTCAAAGACCAGAAATGTGTTTTGGTTTGGGATTATGTTTTTAGCATATTGTTACTTTGAAATCCAGGCTAAAAAATATAACTGTTAGCACTTACATCTTTAACATTTAGCATTGTAGAACAAACCTACGCACCAGCTGAATGTGTAAGCCAGGCCATAGACATCAATGAACCAATAGGCAATTTAAAGAAACTGCTAGAACCAAGACTACAGTGTTCTTTGGATGCTCATGAAATTTGCCTGCAAGATATCCAGGTAATTTTATTTTGTAAATTTTATTGCAACATTTTAGTCTGCATAGGAATATTTTTTTTGTTAGCCTTTTCTTTATAGCTATAGACTTTATCTCTGTAAGAAGATTTGATTGGTATTACTGTAAAATTTAAGTGTTTAGAAATAAGGTTTTAAGCAAAATTGTCTCCATTTAAAATTATATTTTAAAATTTAGTACTAAAACAAATGAAACATTTTTTACTTTTCACAAATATAAAATGAGAAGTTTAAATAAATTAGAATCAAAGCTTAAATATAAGTAGTAATAGTAGGGAGCACATTGACTTTTGAAACTGAAGTGTATTTCTAGCCAGCTTCTAACTTCTCAAACATATGATTTAACTAAATGATTTCCACATTTCCCTTTTACCTTTATTTTCTCTGACAGTAGGTTTTGGATAAGAATTTAAATATTAACTGATAGGTCCTGGAATTTATTGTAAAAGGATTTTACTCATGGTAGTATTATAATATGTTATGTCTGAAACATATTCCGAGTTATATTTTGCAGTGTGTTTTCAAGATAGGTAGTACTTTTATGTATAAAAGGTAGCAGCTTAAATAGAATTGCCCAGTTTTCCATGACCTTTCTTAAACATATGATTAAATACATACTAGAGTTTCACACTTTTTCTTTTTTGTTATTTTTGAAATGGAGCCTCATTCTGTCATCCAGGCTTTAGTGCACTGGTGCAATTTCAGGTCACTGCAACCTCCACTTCCCAGGTTCATACCATTCTCCTGCCTCAGCCTCCCGAGTAGCTGGGACTACAGGCCGATGCCTCCACACCTGGCTAATTTTTGTAATTTTAGTAGACAGGGGGTTTTGCTATGTTGGCCAGGCTGGTCTTGAACTCCTGACCTCAAGTGATCCGTCCGCCTTGGCCTCCCAAAGTGCTGGGATTATAGGTGTGAGCCAGCGCACTTGGCTGAGTTTTATACTATTTTTATATTAACTTAGATTAATGTATATTGTGTCATCTTTTGGATGGTTCTTTACTCTTTCCCCTGCCTGTCTTGTGATATGGGTATTCCTTATATTACAGAACTTTTGTGTTAGTTTTTTAAAAATTCAAATCATCATATGCTGCTGCTATTTTTAATAAAATACTGTTGTACAGTAAGTTGAAATGTTTTAACAAAATTTGTGCATTTTATTTGCCTTTTAACCATACTTTAATCTTTTCATTTCAATATAAATCTAGTGATTGGTGGTGGGTAGGGATGATAGAGTGCCCTAAAACTAGGGAATGTGGGATGGTCTAGTAATTTTACAATTTTAGGATTTAAAGTTTTTTTCTCTTAATGACAGGATGAATTAACTTAGTCTTTTTGGAAGACTACCTCCCGTTTAATATCTGTTAATGTTAAATGTGAAATACCTGACGGTTCCACTTCAGCAAATTATTCCTACAGAAATGCTCACCTGGGTGGGTAAAGGTATATGCATGAAGATGTTCATGGCTTTGCAAAAACTGAAAACACCTCAAATGTTCCAAAAATGAGATTTGATATATTAGTTCCATAGAATAGAATTTGAGTTAGCTATTAAAAACTGGTGAACTTGAGCTATGTGGGCAAGGTATGTTGAGTGAAAAAAAATACTTGCAAAACAGTCTAATTCTCTCATGTAATCTTCACATCAGTCTTTGAAATCAGCATATTACTAGTCACATTCTGCAGATGTAGAAACAGATTTAAAGAGGTTAAATAATGTGCCCAGTGTATGGCTACAAAGGGGTATACTGGAATTTGAATCCAGACCTCTGTGACTCCAGAACTCTCTTCACTTGTTTGAGGCAAAAAAACAAAAAACTTTTTTAAAGGTTTATAGTGAATATAACTTGGTGTCACTGGACTTTGCCTGGTTTGCTCATATGTAAAATAAAGGGGAATCTGGACTTAATCTCTTAGTTGTCTTTCAGCTATAACATTTATTGCTTTCAATACTTGACCTATCCAAAATGAAAGTATGGCCTGCAGATTACCCAACCTCTTCCAGGTTCTCAGTAAATATTAGTTGGATAAATGGTAATATTTATAATTCATATTGTCATAGAATTCAGGGCTAGCTTTGGATCTAAGGGCATTTTGCGTTACTCCTTGACCCCCTTTCCTCCTTAAAAAGGATATAAGGACCGCCACTTCTATTCTTCATGTCATGCAAACATACATTTGAATCACAAGTCTTGCTGCTTATGGTAATGCTCTTATATTTTCAGATGTGGTCTACTTGAAAGCTGAGGGAACAACGGCTAAGTTGCACTTTTTTGAAGAATGTTAACACAAGATCAAATACCAGGCTTGAGTTTTGTCCTTGTTCTGGCTTTTAGTGAACTTGCTAACATGTTCAATACCTGAGCGCTTATACTTTCAGAGTTACATTTGCCATAGCTTCTAGTGGATAATACCAGCGTCCACCAGACAAGGAGAAAAAACTTGACCTTAAGACAATTTTTAATGAAATGTATATTAATGGATGAAACTGTCATATTTAATCTATCTGTCTACAAGATTACACAGTCTCTTTTTTTTTTTTTTTTTTTTTTTTTTTGAGATGGAGTCTCGCTCTATCGCCCAGGCAGAGTGCAGTGGCACTCACTGCAACCTCCACCTCCCAGGTCCAAGCGATTCTCATGCTTCCGCCTCCCAAGTAGCTGGGATTACAGGCGTGCGCCACCACTCCTGGCTAATTTTTGTATTTGTGTATAGACAGGGTTTTACCATGTTGCCCAGGCTGGTCTTGAACTTCAGACCTCAGGTGATCCACTTGGCTTGGACTCCCAAAGTGCTGGGATTACAAGTGTGAGCCACCACGCCCAGCCCTACACAGTTTGTCTTATCCCCTGTTCAAGTTAGATTCATAGTCATTTGTCATGTGTTTGTGCCATGACGACACCATCAGGTTAATTATTGGGATTGAGAGTAGAACTGCAGCTATATGACATGCAGACACAGTTATAAATTATGCAAGATGATTATAACGGAAGCCTGTCTATAAGCTGATTACAGAAAGTGTCTGGAAGTCAGAATTAACATCAATTTGCCATCGTGTGAAATGCATTCATTATAAGGATATATGAAGGAAAAAACACTAATACTGAAATGATATAGAATTAGGATTCAAGATATTCATAGCAAGGTTAGGTAGTAAGGTCATAAGTGCTTTAATTTTATTAACTTTATGATGAGAGATTTAGAGTAAACCCTTATCTTCAATATGTAGCGCTGGTTACAAGGCAGATATGGCAAGAATATGTTAATATATTTAGATAAATTATCACCACTAATTAAACACTCTTATTCATGACAGGTATAGCATACTTTAAATACATTTCAGAATGAATAATTGACTTTTGGAATTATTTAAAATCCCAAACTAGACTCCAGAGATAGAGAAAACTGACATGACAAATTTGGTGGTATGCTGTCCTGAATTACTTTCGCAGTAGTGAAAATATTTTAAATTTTGGCAAAGAATTAAATATGACAAGCTAGATAATGTATTCTTATAATTTAATTAGTATGTTCAGTAATTAAGTTCTTTTTGGTACATCAATTTATTCTAAACCAAAGGCAAGGGACTTAATCTAATGATTGCACTAAAATAATCTTACTCATTTTGTCATCCATGGTTAGCTGGATCCAGAACGAAGTTTATTTGACCAAGGAGTAAAAACAGATGGAACTGTACAGCTTAGTGTACAGGTAATTTCTTACCAAGGTAAGTTACTTTTCGTGATAGTTATTTAAAATTTTAGCTCATGTTTTTCTGATATAATTTGTAAGTCTTAAGTGTTTTAGATCGTTGCCTAAATTACTTGATATAACAGCCAAATATTCATTATTCATGCTTTGGGTTTAGTAGTTGTATTTGACAGGGTGAAACAGATAGTATAATACATTCTACCTAGTTTAATCATAAAAGGATATATTATATGGTAGTAAATAGCAGAATCACAGAGAGTGTTGGAAGTCAGCAGGTTCCAGCTGACTTCCTAAGAGTACCTCAGTCACACTGCAGAACTGGACTGCTAAGGAAGCTGCTGCCCTGCCATGATCTGGAAAATACAACACCTGGAAGCTACCATGGTGGCTGTCACTTTAACCATGTTGCCTTTATAGTGATCCACACTAGTCAAAAAAATAGATGTCTGCTGGCTGTGGGGGTGCACACCTGTAATCCTACCACTTTGGGAGGCCAAGGTGGGTGGATCATTTGAGGTCAGGAGTTTGAGAACAGCCTGGCCAACATGGTGAAACCCCATCTCTACTAAAAATACAAAATAAGGTGGGTGTGGTGGCACATGCCTGTAATCCCAGCTACTTGGGAGGCTAAGACAGGAAAATCACTTGAACCCAGGAAGTGGAGGTTGCAGTGAGCAGAGATTGTGTCACTACACTCCCTCTTGGGCAACAAGAGCAAAACTCTGTCTCAGTCAGTCAGTCAATCAATAAAAAAAATAGATGGCATAGGCCTCAACGGTCCCCAACCTTTTTTGGCACCAGGGACCAGTTTCACAGAAGACAATTTTTCCATGGATTGGGGCAGGGGAATTCAAGCGCATGACATTTATCATGGGCTTTGTATCTATCATTACTACATTGTAGTATATAATGATATACAACGCACCATAATGTAGAATCAGTGGGAGCCTTGAGCTTGTTTCCCTGCAACTAGACAGTTTCATCTGGAGGTGATGGGAGACAGTGACAAGAGTATCAGGCATTAAATTCTCGTAAGGAGCACGCAACCTAGATACTTCACATGTGCAGCTCACAATAGGGTTTGCACTCCTGTGAGAATCTAATGCTGCCAGTGATCTGACAAGAAGTAGAGCTCAAGCGGTAATGTGAGCGATAGGGAGCAGCTGTAAATACAGATGAAGCTTCATCCACTTGCCTGCCTGTCACCTCCTGTTGTATGGTCTGTGGCCTGGGTTTTGGGGACCCCTGATCTGCCTGCTTGCCCCCTCTTAGCTCATTTCCAAATAGAAGGCTTATACCAGTGATTCTAAAGCCTAAATCACACCTGGAACCCTAGCTGCAAAGAAATCCAGTCTGTACAGTTTAGCATAGAGAGAAAAATTTGTAATAGACATAGAATCATCCAGTCAGCCTTATTCATTACAGTATTTTACTAAACTTGTATAAATACCCAAGTTAGAAAAGAAAATTAGGAAACTATTTTTGGTAGGTTGAATTTTAGCTTTTAAAATTTAGAATAATGTCATCTCTGAACATATATTGTTCACAATTACGTTTCACAAACCATGTTTTCTTCAGACTCTGAAAATGGTAGTTACGTACTTCTGATCCTTAATTCCCTCAGGATTGATTATTGGGAACAGGAAATAAATTAGTAGTCTTTATCTTTAAAAGCCTGGTGACCTATTGATGCAAGTGTGTTTAAGAAGAGTTTACTTAAAGCCATAATCATGTGAAATTTAGATGAAGGATTAGGAAATAGATTTTAAGAAAAAATACTTTTGATTCTGATTATTTTATCATGTATATTTGAGAAGTGATTCTCTTTATACCACCTGAGAATGATAGTAGTAGTTTCTTGCAATACTGGTTTTCACAGAAGATCAAAGTTGAGTTGTGCTTTTTCTTTAAACTGTACTTTGATTGAATTTTGATACAGATTGTAATAGATTCAGTAAGGAACAGAAGCAGTTATATGATATGGTAGTGTCTTAGAGCTGTCATTTTAGTCTGAGGTTATTTCATAAAGGGCTAATTCCATTTTGAATAGATAAATAATAGTATGTCTTAGAGTACTGCACACATACTGAAATAACTGCTTTTATGGCGTAATTTCTTAATTATAATTTCTGAAACAGGTTTCAATGTTTTGATTCTGGATAGTTGAGGAGCCTTTGTATTAATAAATTATTTATCTTTGTCTTTTCCATAGGAATTACAATTCTTAACACCTTTATACTAGGAGCTTAAAATATTCAGGATTTGGGTTTTCTTCATCTAATTTAAAATGAAAATTAGAATTTAATGGTAAATTTAATATAGCAAATTTGGCATCGTTTTAACACATCTACTTTGTCCTTTAAAAGAAAACTGAGTCAGTAAATAATAATTTTAATTTGTTTAGAAGGATTTTTTAAAATTCCAAGGATAGGTAGCTGCTCGTTTATACTCTGCATAGTCTAATTTTATTTTGTTTCATATTGGTAATTTTATTTTATTTATTTTATTGTATGAACGGGTACTTTTTTTCTAATGATGTTTATAGATAGGGTTTGTGTGTGTCTTATGTTTTACAAAATTATTTTAAACTTGTAGAAAAGTTGCAAGACTAGTAAAATAATTCTTGAATATTCTTCACCCAGATTCCCCAAATGTTAACTTTTACTACATTTGCTTTATTCGGTGTAGTTTTTCTCTACCATTTGGGAACATAAAAACTAAATTATGTTTTGGTGACTTCTTTGTTTTCATTTAGATTCATAATTTTTTTTATCCACTGTTAAGGAATTGAACCAAAGTTAAACATCCTTGAAATTGTTAAACCTGCGGACACTGTTGAGGTTGTTATTGATCCAGATGCTCACCATGCTGAATCAGAAGCACATCTTGTTGAAGAAGCTCAAGTGATAACTCTTGATGGCACAAAACACATCACAACCATTTCAGATGAAACTTCAGAACAAGTGACAAGATGGGCTGCTGCACTGGAAGGCTATAGGAAAGAACAAGAACGCCTTGGGATACCCTATGGTAATGAAATACATAATTCTATATTGGGTAGAACAGTAGGAATTAAGCTTGACATAGAAGAGACTAGGGTAAGTTATAATCTATTTTACATGTAATGTTATTAGAATGAATGTTGATTTTCTTATCTCTCTCTTTTTTAATTGTAACGCACATTTAAGCTCATATGGTGGACAAATTCAGTCCTGCGTGCCGGAAATACAAAAAAGTCTAAAAAATTTCTGCTCTTAGGGTGTTGAGAGTGTAGTTGAAGAGAGAGAAGATAGATGAAAAGAGATAATTGCTGTACAAGGTAACATGTTTTTAAACTGTTAGTAACTGTTATAGAAGAAGCATGCTATTGGAATCTCAAAGGGATCATAGTTGCCCTGAGGGAAAGTTGAAAAGAGTTTATTATAATTAAGATACTATTGGGCAGAGAAAGACATTTAAGACAGGAAGTGTTATATGCAAAGCTTAGACCTCCGGGTATGCATGAGTAGTGAGAAAATTGAGTGGTTAAGGAGTTACTCTGTAGCATTACAGAACTGTTTTGATTGATGAAAATAATTGAAAAATGAATATAGTGGTGGTATATGGTGTAAGTTGGAACAGGTAGAGACTGAGTGAAGGGAAAACAGGAGCATATTATTATAATTATGGCTAGATGATAGGTGGTTTCTTTGGGAGTAGAAAGGAAAAAGTAGATGAAAACAGTGATAGGACTGAGAAGATTGACAGATTTGATGAGAGTAGAGAGGGAAGATACAAGTATTGATCTAACTTCTCAAGCTTCATCTTGGTGACTGAAACAGTAATAATCTTGATAAAAATTGGTTCCATCATCATTACATGTTTATTGAACACTACCATATGCCAGGCACCATGTTAAATGCTGGGCTTAATTAAGATGGTGCACTAGAAAGAGCATGCCTTCAATAGCCCAGTTGGGGAGGTAGAGAAGTCTGGTATAGGAAATGTTTTTTTCAAGAGAAGGTGGATAGCACTTGATTTTGAGGTGAAAGTTTATATTCAGCTGGAGGTAGCCAGAAAATGGTTTCAGTTATATAAGATTTGGGCTGGAGACAAAGATGTTATATGAAACTCATTCACATTGAATTTGTATTTGAAGCTATAAAAGTCTACGTAGTCCCTGATGAAGAGCAAGGAATGGAAAAGAACACACAACTAAAGCATATACCCTAGACCCTATAAACATTTAGGATTGGAGAAAAGGGAGACAAGAAATAACTGAAGAGACAAAAAGAAAGAAATGACTTATATGTATAGTGTCACTGAAATTGAGGGGAGAGTTTGGATGGTCAGGACTCTCAGATGCTGCTGAGAAAGTCAAAGAATGCTGACTGATATCTCTTAAATTTGATGATCAGAGGATCATTCTTAAATTTAGACAAAAGTAACTAGAGTTGGTGAGACAAAACAGAATTATAAGAAATAGACATCTTAGAAGTGGGGGCGGATAGGAAGAATGCTGGGGTAACAAATAAATACTATTGATCATCCAGGAGTTGGTGGGGACCTCAGTGTATTTGTAAATGAAACAGTATTGTCGGGTTTTTTGTCCTTTTTTTATTTTTTATTTTTAGAGACAAGGTTGTACCTGGGTTTTACCTGGGGAGCAGTGCTGATGACAGAAAGGCTGTATTATAGAACTGCTGTTTTCCCTAAGACATTTTTTTCTTTCTTTAAACCAAACCTAAAAGATACGCAATAAATGATAGAGCTTACCCATGGAACTGAAAGAGAGCTACGGAACCAGACAGCTAGTGTAGAATTTCAGTCTCTCCCTCTACTGCCCAGGACTGTAGACACTCATCACGTGTGAGCACTTGAAGTGTCCCTGGTCAAAATTAAGATGTGTTATAAATGTAAAATACCCATTAAAAGAAAGAATGTAAAATCTTTTTTAATTTTTCATATTAATTACCGGTTGAAATAACATTTGGAACATCAAGTTAAAATAAATTCATTATTAAGATGTATTTCACCAACTTTTTAAATGTAACTATTAGAAAATTTAAAATTACATAATAGTCTGCATTATATTTCTGTTGGACAGCCCTGATCTTGATAATTGTCGCCTTTAGTTCTGGATGTTCTTACTGCATTCTTTTGATAAATACCCCTGTGTTCTTTTTTCTGGAACTCCTGTTGAATCTCTTGAGTTGATCTGCTGCATCTTTTTTCTTGTTTATTTTTCATCTTTCCTATCTGCACTACTTTCTGCCAGATTTTCTTGTCTTTATAATATAACCTATCTGATTTTTAATTTACAATGGCTCTTCGTTTTTGTTTGTTCCTTTCTGTAGCATTCTGATCTTATATTGCCAATATCATGTTTTCTCCTACTTCTCTGAGTATATTGATTATAGTTTTAACTTTTAAAAAGCTTTACTGCAGTATTTCTGTTTCTTGTGGATTCTGCTTTTCTTGTGGTTTTTGTTTGTGTTGTTTTAACCTCTCTCAAATATCTAATTATTTTTGCTCATCTTTTCACATTTAAGAATTAATCACTTTAGGCCGGGTGTGGTGGCTCACGCCTGTAATCCCAGCACTTTGGGAGGCTGAGGCAGGTGGGTCCCTTGAGGCCAGGAGTTTGAGACCAGCCTGGCCAACATGGTGAAACCCTGTTTCTACTAAAAATATAAAAATTAGCTGGGCATGGTGGCGCATGCCTGTAATCCCAGCTACTTGGGAGACGGAGGCACGAGAATCTCTTGAACCTGGGAGGCGGAGGTTGCAGTGAGCTGAAATTGCACCACTGAACTCTAGCCTGGGCAACACAGTGAGATTCCGTCTCGAAAAAAAAAATAAGAGTAAATAACTTTAAAGCTAATTAATGTGAAGTTCTGAAGGATTTGATAACTATACGCTGATAAAATGAGGCATTGGCTATTTCATTAAAAGAATTTCAGGCCAGGTGTGGTGGCTCATGCCTGTAATCCCAGCACGTTGAGAGGCTGAGGTAGGAGGGTTTCTTGAGGCTAAGAGTTTGAGACCAGCCTGGGCTATATAGCCAGACTGTCTCCACCAAAAAAAAAAAAAATTGCTGGGCGTAGTGGCATACACCAATATCCTGGGAGGCTCAGCTGGGAGAATTGCTTGAGCACTGGAGTCTGAGGCTATAGAGAGCTGTGACGGCACCACTGTACGCCAGCCTGGGTGGCAAAGCAAGACAGTCTCAAAAAAAAGGCAAAGGAATTCTTTTCAAACGTATCAGTATTTATAGATCTTTTTGCAGATACCTGTCAGCAGAAGATAGGGGTGAGCATTTGGGATCGGTGTGTATGTGAATACTGTGTTTTGGAACTGGAAAAGGAAGTGGAGCAGAGAGGACATAGAGACGGTCTCACTCTTCAGTTTATAGGATTTTATTACTGAGAATTGTTCTCTCGGTGTCTGTTCATTTCATGTCTCTCCCCATATATTAATAAATGTTTTCCCAGTGTCCACATGTGTGGGGTACACCCATTTAACTGGCACCCCAAATGAAAGAGAGACCCTGAAGTTTCTAACCACACCATCTACTTTAAATCAGTCTCCTCGTTTTCAGCTTTAAGCCTCTGATGCTACTCAGAACCACCACGACTTGAACCAGTGAACAGGGTTCTGCGAGCAGGAATTCTCTCACTTCTTACTGGTATCCTCCTTGGCAAACATTTCAGGTCATAGTTTCCCCCCCCTCCCCCGCCAAATCGATTACCACTCTGTTTATTGTCTTCAAAACATTAGATTAAATCTCTCATCCATGCCTGTCGCTTTGTACTCATGTTCCTATGATTTTACATCCTTAAAAAATTCCTTTACTGTTGTTTCACTTGAGTCTGAGAGAAAAGAGGCAGAACATGGGTGGCCAATTAGTTATGTTAAACTAGAAGTCCTGATACTTGAAAAAACAAATCAGACAAATTATATTTTTCTGTGAGTTTTATTTTTTAAATTTTATGTAAAATTATCTTTTTCTTTTAAAAGAGGTGTGATTTAGGATAGCTTTTCTAATTTAACTCTGCTTCTGTTGTTTTCCATTAGTATAGTATTCACAGATAAGGCAACTTTCTTTTTCAGTTCTTGTCGACTTTTACCTGGGCCTTCTCCTCCTCTTCCTTTTCCTTGGCGTCCCTCTGCCGCTCACTTCTAATTCCACTCTGCCAGTTTCTCCTTATTGTGGGCCATTCTCCTGGAAGTGGTTCTTGGCTCAGTTTGAAAAACACCCAGGTGATACATTGCTTCAGCACTTTAAATCTTAACACAGACTGCGGCTATTGGATTGGGCAAAACTGCTTTTTAGCGTTGCTTTCATCTTGTCCTGTTGTACTTCCAATGCATGCTTCTTGGCTGTGCTCAGGCTTTCCTGTGATCAGAGTGGGTCACATTTCTCTTGCTTCCCTTTGCTTTCTCCTGCACACAAGCTAAGACCATGGAGGTCTTATAACTCTTACTGCTTTGTCTTTACTCTCTTGTATCTTGAAGTCCATGAAGATATCTTGTCACCTGGTTTTATGTAAATGTTTGTGGGTTTTTGGTTTTGTCCTCTAGTCACTTTTTTTATGTTTATGTGTACATTCAGAAAAATTAAAAAACCTTTGCCATCATCTTCCTAGAATCCTCCCTTAACTTCTTTGTGGAAAAATTTAATAATATATCTTCTATGGCTATTAATCCTGTATTCTTTGAAGCTAGGGCACCTCTGTTCCTTTAGTCTCAAATGGAATAGTTTCAGTTTCAATAGGACTTTGCCTCTTTGAGTAACTTTTATAAAATTCTTATGTTTGATTTATTTTCACTATAATTTGCCCTCGATACCTAAATGTTGTTTTTTTCCTACTTTTCTTATTGAATAGCATTTATTTATTGGGTATATAAGCAATATTATTTGAATAAATCATCTTCTTGAAGCGGGAGTACCAGAACCAAAACTAATTTAGCTAATATGTATTAAACTTACACAGATAGAATTTTCTGTTAGGTGCAGGTGATACAGCAATGTAATAGTTATAGATATTGGCCATATTTTTTTATTTATGAATTCAATTAGATAGTAAAAAGTCATAGGGAAAAGGAAATTATTTGGTTATACTCTTTAAGATTAAAAAAGTGTATGAGCAAGGCACTGTTAGGTTCTAAAGATATAATGATTTACAGGACACATTTATATTTCTTAGTGTGTTGTGAGGGAACAGCTGAGTAAAACAGGCTATTACCCTGTTTGTTTATTTATTGGAAATGCATCATAAGGGTAAATGCAGGAGCGGCCAGCTTTTTACAGGAAGGAAAAGGGAGGAAAAAGGATGTGGTTCATATTTTGGAGAATAAAGAATCCCCTTTTGATTTTTTTTCAATGCAACTGCAAATTTTTTAAAACTTGGATAATTTAGTTTATTCTCTCCAGAATAATCTCATATTTTATTCTTTCATTTGACCCACTGGAGAGCAATTTTGCATTTTGTTTTTCTTAATACAGTTCCAACTGAGGTTGAACCAAGTGACTCCATCAGAAATTTAGATTACGAAATTGAAAAGGAGCTGAGGAGAAAATTACAACATAAATTTTGTTTTGTTTTGTTTTGTTTTTTGCTTCATATAATGTTTACCTCACATACTTAGGGAAAGAAAACATCTGTGTGTATGTGTGTGTATTAACAAGTTAACTGCAGATTTACACAGTATCTAAAATGGAACTAGGCTAAAGTTAATGTTTTTCTTTCTAGATCCCATACAGTGGTCCACAGACCAAGTCCTGCATTGGGTGGTTTGGGTAATGAAGGAATTCAGCATGACCGATATAGACCTCACAACACTCAACATTTCAGGGAGAGAATTATGTAGTCTCAACCAAGAAGATTTTTTTCAGCGGGTTCCTCGGGGAGAAATTCTCTGGAGTCATCTGGAACTTCTCCGAAAATGTATGAAATTACAGTTACTTCTTTACATTGTAATTTAAGCTGAATTTTATTTCCTTATAACTTGTTTTCATCTTAATTGTTTATTGATAATGATAAGTAATAAGCAGTAATAATTAACATTTATTTACTGTATAATGCTATGCTGAAAGCTCTATATGTTATCTCATTTAATTCCTATAGTAATACCACAAATCATTACTTTGCTTATTCTTTAGATAGGAAAGTGAGGCTTTGAGAGCCCCACAAAGTCACAGCTAGGAAGTGGCAGAGCCAGGATTCAAGCCCAGGCTAACATTAGAATCCAAGTTCTTAAATCAGGTGCTGTGCCCTACACTCAGCCCTCTTCATATATTCTATTTGTTGCCTTCTGTTTGATCAGCTCTTAGATTTACTGCTCATCTAGAAACTGAAGAGATCATTTGTTTACAGGTGGCTTCCTTCCCATTCTCTTCATTATTGATGAGATTAAATCTTTGTTCAAGTCTTTATAATTAACTGAATAGGGTCTTAAGAGGGAAGGAAGTGTATGCAACCACCTTTTTGAATTGGAAGCCACCGGTTATAAGTTTTTCCACTTACAACTTACAAGGCTTCAGACATTATGTATGATTCAGTGACCATATAAAGAAATTGGACCAGCAATTTGGGAGAATGAGACAGGCAGATCACTTGAGGTTAGAAGTTCGAGACCAGCCTGGCCAACATGGTGAAACCCCGTCTCCACTAAAAATACAAAAAAATAGCTGGGCAAGTTGCTGTGTGCCTGTAGTCCCACCTACTTGGGAGGTTGAGGCAAAAGGATAGCCTGAACCTGAAAGGCGGAGGTTGCAGTGAGCTGAGACCGCGCCACTACACTCCAGCATGGGTGACAGAGCAAGAGTCTCAATTGGAAAAAAAACAGAGAGAGAAATTTGGAAACGACTTGGCTGTCCAAGAAAACAAGGCACAAATATAAATTATTTTTGCTTGAATATTAATCCATCTTATATTTCAGTGACTGTTAAGACACCGAATCAAGCAACCCATTCCTTGACAGTTTTGCATATCAGAAATGCTAGCCGGACCCACATATTTTTCAGAACACATGAATACAACAAACTCTTGACTTTGCTTTTGTATCAGTTATGGATGAAAATGTTAATGATAGCATTTTGTTCTATTATATATCCAGTAATGGGAGAGCTCTGGTGGAGGGATTTTCCACCTTAATTCAATGCTTGCAGTTTTCACTCAAGGTGCTTTCTCTGGCCGCGTGCAGTGGCTCACTCCTGTCACCCCAGCACTTTGGGAGTCTGGGGCGGCTGGATCACTTGAGGTCAGGAGTTGAAAGTGCTTTCTCTGCTGGTGAATAAGAAATGAGCTCTGGAGAGAGGCATTTCCTCATTGTTTATAATTTTATTCTTGTAAAGATTCGCTCAGATTTTAAGTATCTATGATACTAAAAGACTTAGTACATTCATTGTATTTGCAGCATTTATTTCCAGTGTCTGTTCTTATTAGATAAATAAGTTGAATGTCCTGGTTGAAGCTTTGTCATTGGTTTCACAGATTTCCTTCCATGCAGAGGTTTTGAAATGAATAAGGTAAATTCTGAATTGTGAAACATGTGAGTCATGTTTATTGAAACACTTTCTTGTAAGAAATCTCAAGAACACAACAAGGATAATGCATAGATGATAGTTTCATTTTTCCCAAATCCACATTTTTTCCAGTCTCTCCCAGGTCAGCTCTTCGTTGTGGCTGTCTCTTTCTACTTCTCTTATTGCGTCTCAAACTTTAAAGTTCATTCATAGGTTTTTCCTAGAACAGAAGTCAAGGTGTCTTGTGTATCTTTCCATTTCCATGCAGTTGAACGAGTCTTCTTCAGAAAAGCTCTGCTCTGGAACCGTTGCTTTGTCTTTTAAAGCAACAAAGTCCCACAGCCTAGATGAGTGTCTCACGGAATTTCTTGGTGATCCAGCCATGGTTCTTCACTCTGCCCGGGCAGGGAAATCCCATCTGGCTTGGAAATGTAGTGCTCAGTTCAGAATTGAGAGATGGGCAGGATGATGTATAAGGGTATTTCTAACAGACTTTCTAGAATTCACAAGTCTCACTTCTCAGAACAGGGTTTTTTGAGCGCAATGCAGTACTCTGGTCCCTTCTGTAGGAGAAGTCTGCAGCCTCTCTGTGAAAGGCACTGATTCTGGGACAGAACCCAGCCTCTATTATCCATCCTCAGTGATCAAGAAGCGGCAGTACTGAAGAAGTAGAGCTCCTTCTTCAGATATTTGTATTAGATTATTCACCTGAGCGGCCACCTGCCTGCAGTCCCCCCTCTGCTGAAACTTCATCCAAGTCCTACTATACGTGGGAGATAATTAGGAAATGTTCCAGTACTACCAGTTCCATGATGTCCTTCTCGGTGTGAATCTCTGTCTTCTGTCACCAAAGGCAAAGGAAGTTCTCAGTTTGCTAAGGGTTTTCTTTAGGAAAAATAATTGTTTTATTCCCGTAGTGTCTAATGTTTCTTCATAAAATGGCTCCATATCCCCCAGGGCTTTGCCTCTCAAGACTGCTTCCTTTGTGCCTAGCAAGGATTTGGGAATTTCAGGGAGGAATATGATATTCAGAGTGCCTGTACTCTGAAGAGATTGGTCTTGGACCAGTCTTTCAAAAACTTTTTTTTTCCCCTCTGTGGTCTGCCTTCTATCTTGAGAGCTTCCAGGAAACAAACCAAACTCCAATCTGAGAATTAGGACTTAGAAAGTGATTTTACAAGTTGATTACAGCTGTGCTGTGTGATGGTGACGCTTTCGTTTGCCTCTTTTGAGGCTGAGTTCCTTTAGTCTTCAAATGAAACGGTTCCTCTTTGAGGAACTTTTATAAAATTCTGAGGAAAATTTACTACAAACATAAGGTACTTTTTTTTTTTTTTTTTTTTTTTTTTTTTTTTT
>NW_016803880.1:4880579-4884369 GCF_001698545.2 Rhinopithecus bieti | reverse complement strand
TTTTTTTTTTTTTTTTTTTTTTTTTTTTTTATCAAGAGAGACCACAGTTCTGGAGGAGAATGCTCAGAACTAGGAGTCTGGATAAAACAGTGAGGTTGTCAGTTGACTGGAAAAGTAACTGTTTTGTGCACTGTGCTTCTTAAAAATGTGTTTCTTTGATCCTCACAATAACCTCACGAGGCAGTAAGTATAGGTGTCTAATTTAAACATGAGGAAGTTAATGTTGAAAGAGGTTGGTAATTTTACCGAAGTCATGTAGTCAGTCAGAGCTAAGAACTGAATCCAGATCTGTCTGAAGCCAGTCCTATATAATTGTTTTAAGTCCTCAGTCTTCGGACCCTCAAAGCTCCCATCTGATAGGATTCAGACCTCTTTTTACTTCCCCAACCTTTTCCAGCTCTGCGTGTCTGGAACTGGGTCCTGGCAAGGCACCCTTAGCAGAGTCTTCTTGGGAGCCCAGGCCTCAGTACCCAGAATGATTGCTGGAGGGTATAGTTTCAATTTTAAGAGAGAGGCATGCAATTTATGATGGGCACAAAGTAGGCTGAAGTAATAGAGACTGGGATGTGCAATTCTTTGAGAGGTAAAGAATAACATTTAAGTGGGGAATAGCAACAGATAAGTAATGAATGGTTCTGTAAAGGCTTGTCTTAGGACCTTTTATAATATTTTATTTGGGGAGCTATATTTTTAGATGTGAAATTATTTAGTTTAATTGAGACATTCAGGACCGCTACAATTGTATTGAAAATTTGCTATCTTTAAGTAGAAGCATTATAAAGCTTAAGCAGCTTTAGTCAAAAGTGGATGTTACAACAGATAATGGGAAGGAGGCCTTTTTGGTGGAGATCCATATCTAAATAATTTCATTTTGGTGTATATTTTATCTTTGATATGATCTTGAAGATTTCCATATTTTTACATGGTTTTATACAGATTTCGATACAAATATTTACATTTAGAAAACCATAGTTCTCTGCAGAACTTTACTGAACACTGAAAGACATTGGAGCTTTTCCCTGTGTTACTTCTCTTAAAGCTATCTTTTCCTTTTAAAGTGACTATCAAATATTTTAAGGTTTTATGCTAGTAAATTTCAGTTCAGTGTTTTGGTTTCAATTGTGGAGTTCTTTTTTAAAAGAATGTTTATTAAGTTGAGTTTTATTGGATTGGGGTTTTGGTTTTAAATTTTAAAATTGTGTTTTTTCCAGATGTATTGGCAAGTCAAGAACAACAGATGAATGAAATAGTTACAATTGATCAACGTGAGTATTCGTATCTATATTTGCCCTTTTATTGAAGAAATGTTTATTTGATACTGCAAGGTAGTAAAAGGAAAATTATTTAAAATATTTTTTCCCACACACAAAATATCTTTTGTTCTGTGGAATGAGAGCTTGACACAAGTACTTCATAAGATCCACTCATGTCGTGTTTTTAAATGATACGATTAACATAACAGCTTGCTTTGTATCTGAGTTCACTAAAATTTGTTAGGACATCATTTGTTTCATCTTGACTGACTGTTAATTACCAAGTTGTAAGAACAATTCTAACCACATTCATACCTGACAGAACTTTCATGCCTGATAATAACTGGATATTGGGTGACATCCAATTAAAATATCAGTATAACTTGGATTCAGCAAAGAAAATATTCAAGTGTCCAAAACAAACTTGAGGAGTTACACTGGGTTTGAAATGAAGAAAAAAGGCAAGTGAAAATAGGAAAACAAATAGTTTTCATTTGGTGGGAGTTGCAATCAAAGTATACATTTGTATACATTCTAATTGATCATCTGTCCCATGTGGCATTTTCCAAGGTTTTAAGAGTCCACCAGGCCAAACCCTTCGCCGCCTTCACTACTTTTGCTTGGCTTTTCCCCTTTCTTTTCTCTCAGTTTGCATTCAGCTTTATTCTTTACATTTGGTTCATCCATACTGGGTACTGTGCATGCTGGTCTAGAAGAGTCTTTTTGTTTCTCTTAGTATCAGTCTCCATTTTCATGTCATATTTTCCAACTTTTACCTCACATTGCATTTTCTCTTGGCATGTTTGGGTTTGGGTACCACTACAGTTGCTATCTCTTAAACATCTTTCATTAAAACATTACTGTCTAGTTTGAGAATCCTTTTAAGCCTGCTGAGCTCTTTGAGGGCATTTTTTTTCCCCCTTTTCAGCAGACATCTTTCTTTTCCCCTTACACCATAAGCTTTTAGCCATGTTTTACCTGATATACGAACACACACGTCACAAGATCATCCCAACCGGCTAAAATTTTTAATGAGGAATTTGAGATACACAAAGAAAGTAAGTGTAACTAACACCTGTGTACATATAAGAAATAACATTTTATATACCAAGTTTACCTGTTGTAGATTTCATTTTCCTCTCTCCTACCAGAGAATTGACCATCTTGAATTTTATGTTTATTACTGTCTGTATACCAACTATGTAACCATAAACACTGTGTAGCATTATTTTGCACATGTTTAAATATTTTCTGTAAAATAATACATTATACATATTCTTTTATAACTTATCATTTGAGAATTACCCATGTTGATACTTGCAGCTGTTTCATTCATTTTCACTGCTGTATAGTATTTTTTAAATGCTGTGAACATCATTGAGTGAATATTTGTAAGAACATGTGTGAGATGTTTGTGGCATAGGGTTTCTTTTTTTTTGAAAAAAAAAAGTCCAAAAGAATACATGAAGTTTATTTTTATATGTTAAAGTAATTACAACTCAAAAATATACTCTATAGTAATACAAATACGTGCAATAAAACTATGGTATAAAGAAAGAAAGGAGTTAATAGATTGAGATTCAGGATGGCGATTACTTCAGATGAACTAGAAATAATCTGCATCTAATTTTAGGGCACTTTCACCATCCTTTTGCCCTGTCTCATTAGTGGATGTAGCATGTTTTATTTGACTAGTTTCTTTTGAATCCCTTTGCCAATTTGCTACTTAATATTTTGCTGGTTAGGCAAAATGAAAATCTTTTTATTTACCAGGATTGTTAAGTTCACTTGTACTTACAGATACAATTGATAAAATCATCCTCTCTTCTGTACTGATCATTTTATATAGTCTTTCGTTATGTAGTTTATTTACTTAATCTTTATTTTTATATTTAGGAAGGTTTTTATTTTTATTCAAAAATTTACTTTTATATACATAATTATATGAAGCCAAAGCTTTTCTCTTCTTCTCATTATCTATTGATACCCTATTATGAACAATAAGGAAATTAGCTATTCACCAATTCTTTCCCCTCTTCTTCCTTTCCCGTGCCATCTTATTTTGTTAAAAATTTCCTGTAGATTAAAATCATAAGGAATTAAAACATTTATTCTACCTTGCATATGATCTCCCCATACCTTCTTATTTATTACTATTATTATTATTATACTTTAAGTTCTAGGGTACATGTGCATAACGTGCAGGTTTGTTACATATGTATACTTGTGCCATGTTAGTGTGCTGCACCCATCAACTCGTCAGCACCCATCAACTCATCATTTACATCAGGTATAACTCCCAATGCAATCCCTCCCCCCTCCCCACGATAGGCCCTGGTGTGTGATGTTCCCCTTCCCGAGTCCAAGTGATCTCATTGCTCAGTTCCCACCTATGAGTGAGAACATGCGGTGTTTGGTTTTCTGTTCTTGTGATAGTTTGCTAAGAATGATGGTTTCCAGCTGCATCCATGTCCCTACAAAGGACGCAAACTCATCCTTTTTTATGGCTGCATAGTATTCCATGGTGTATATGTGCC
>NW_016803880.1:4850012-4876753 GCF_001698545.2 Rhinopithecus bieti | reverse complement strand
AAAAAAAAAAAAAAAAAAAAAAAAAGTTTTAAAAAATACAAGTTCAAAAAAAGGAAAAGAAATCATATCCATGAAATACAGGTATTGTGTGTCTTTCTACTTCATTTTAGGGAGGGAACAAGTGGAATAAATGCTACTGTATACAGTTGTGTGATGCATGTGCTAGATCAAAGGAAGTATTCAGTAAAATTCAAATTTATGTGTGTATATTCTTTTTTATCACCTCTTACCAAGAAATATGATAATGCCAACTCCTAGAACTGGCATAATCATAGAATATATTTTCCTCCTAGAATTATAAAACCTCTTTTCCATTTTCCTTTTTTCCCCCACGTATAGTCTTACATATTAATGTAGAAATTTTTTAAAGCAATTGAAACGCCTACAGCATTTTTAACTGGATGGCAAGGAATTGTTGGTTTGTGAGCTGAGATCCAAATTCTATACTAATGTAACTGACATAAATGGAAACTATAAGACTGCACAATGTGTTATATCTCTTACTGGGAAATCAAACGTAACTATTTTCCTTTAACTATTCTGGAATTAGGGAAAGATGACAGTTTCCTGTATATAGGTCAGTCCTTTCATTAATAGACTCTTGATTAAGCCAAGTGACTTTTATCCTGCTAAATGTGATAGTTTATATTAGTGGTACTTTTGCAAATAGTTGTTTCTTTTGTAGTAGCCCTTTGTCAGTGGGCAGTGCAATTTTAAAATAAGGGCTTTGCATTCTGCCAGTCCTGGAAAGAGCTTGACTTGCCTCTTTTTCCTGTTGTTGGAATTAGCAGTACATAGTGTTTGTTTTTAAAGTCTGTTTTCCAAATGAAACATAAATCCAACTCCGTTTGCATCTCTATAGAATGCAGCAGTAAACCAGATTTCTGGAATGACTGCTGGAACTCTGCTTATGTACATTTAGAAATATTGTCTCTTTACAATGCCCTTTTCCTGTTTTTCTCTATCCTCTATTTCGTTTAGACCTTTTCCTTAGACTTAAAGCTACCTATTGGGCTTGGATAATTTATCTGAAATTTGGAAAGCATTTACATAGTGAAATAATAAAGATGAAGACATGACTTCATCATATAGGATTCTTTACAAGACAGAAAAGAAGTGGAATATATTAGTTTTTTCATATTATCGAATTTTATTAACATAGCTTATATTTTGTAGAGGCTGTGTGCCAGTCATTGTATACTAAGCACTTTACAAAGATTATCCCTTTAATCCTCAACAGTGATATGAGGGTATAAGCACTGTTCACCTCACTTTATAAATGAGGAATAAAAGCTTTGAGAAAATATGACTCCTGTGGTCTCAAAAATGTTAGGTTTTGAATCTTGGCTGACTCCAAAGCTCTTGTTCTTAGGCTCTTCCACTGCTCTAAAGGTTGCTTTGTTTAATACTTTTAAATCAATGTTTTATCCTAATTGTTGAAAATATGTTTTGAAAGTTTAGAGAGTTTTGGAGTACTGAGCGTTGAAATTTTAGTAAATAATGTTTGGATATGTTTCATTTGATAGTAGCATTAAATATTCTATATAACTTCAATATTAATTGCTATTGTGGTGGATGCAGTACTCTACTAGGCTTCTGCTTACGTAATAGTCTGTAAATTATTCTAAGAAGTCTCATTTATTTTTTATGAAGTTTCTAATTTTTTTTCTCTTTTTAAAGGTATTATTATGATGGGGACATGATTTGTAAAGTTCAAGGCAAGAGATTTGTGTACAAGTTTGTCTGTGACTTGAAGACTCTTATTGGATACAGTGCAGCAGAGTTGAACCGTTTGGTCACAGAATGTGAACAGAAGAAACTTGCAAAGATGCAGCTCCATGGAATTGCCCAGCCAGTCACAGCAGTAGCTCTGGCCACTGCTTCTCTGCAAACGGAAAAGGATAATTGAGCCCCAGGACATTCTGGGACTCCGAAGTCTTTCTTAAAATGTTTAGAGCAAGTATAGCTCTTACCTTTATTACCGAATTTGAATCTTCTTTTATTTCTAGACTGTACAGTCTGATGCATGATTTTTTTATAAATATTTCATACTCTTGTGAATTTGGATCTTTTTACTTTGAGCATATATTTTAGAATATGTGTATGTTAAAGGATCTCCACAATGTCTGCAGCGTGAAGGCAGGTTCATTGTGGAATAGTTTGTTAACAGTCAGGAAAGCTAAACTGGTCAGTATTAATGTGTAGCCCTACCAAAAACAGCCAGTAGTATCTGAAAATGAAAAATAAATGAAGTATCTCCAGGAAACAGTCTGGCTTAACTATTTTTGAAAATATAACTGTTTCCCCTCTCTGCTGCTTTAGATGTTGCTTTACATAGAACCAGAAAATGGAATTTCTCAGCTAAAGCATGTGTGCCTGTTTCATCTAATCAAGCAGAGCTAAAATGTTCATATCAAATAAATTTATATTAATTACTAAACTAAGAGTATCAGGTTATTTATGTATTTGCAAGCAAAGGACAGTAAGAAGTTGACTGGCAAAAAGAGCAGTGCTGAAGGAGGAGATCCAGGTTTAAATCTGGCTTATTAACTCAAGCCAATTGTAAGGATTTTCTGTATAGATTATTCATGTCAGACCAAGAATTTAAATTATTTTGAGAGAGGCATTTAATTCTAATAAACCAGCTGTTACAAAATTATAAAATGATCTCTGTTTTCCTGTCAGAGATTTAAAAAACTGAAAAGGTATACCTCAACCCAAAAGTAAAGGTTTGGTTTGGTTTGTTATGGCTTCCTTTTTTTTAAAATTACCCTGTAGTGCCAGTTTATTATGCAAAGCAGCTTATATTCCTGTGTTTCTGATAAAATGAAGACTTTAAATTAGTCAGCAGTACTTTACCTTTCAAGGCATTAGTAAATTACCTTCAAATAGTTTTAAAAAGAAAATTCGACCTCTGTTATAGGCAGTCTTCTAAGATAATACTTTTCCACTTTTTTTCCTTTTCCATATTATATATGTGTATACATATATCTATATATTCAGTTGATCATTTTCTAAACATATATGAAGGCATAAAGATATACAGAAGAAAAATTATTATTCATTTTAAGATTCAAATTAAATAATTCCTGCATATATGACATTCCTTACATAAGCTAACACTAAACAAAAATGGCTAGAAATGTCTTTTTCTTTCTTTTCTGTTTTTGTTGTTTAAGGTATTAAGCACAAATTATTCTATGAGACTGGCAGATAGCTATTAATCCTCTTACAGATTTGAGAAGGTTGATTCTCAAATATTTATGCACCTTCTCCTTCATTGTTTTCTTTAAATCTGTCCCCTTAAAAAGCTTCTTAAGAACTCAGTTAATGCTTTTGACTTAACTAGGAGAACAAGGCATGTTAATGCAGGCAAGATGGCATTGTTAGCAATTCTGGTAGTGGTTTGGAATAAATCATAAGAGGCAGGGATCTTAAGGACAAGGAAGAAAGGAGAGAGAGAGAGGAGGGATCTTTGATTTCTTTCTCTGGTAATCTTAACGCATCATTTTACTACAACATGTTCTCTTAATTCATTTATATTATTAAGTCCTTTCTGCAGCTGATATCTGAGCAGAGTAAAATTTGTATGTCCATTATTACTTTTTTGAAAGAGAATATATGAACAAATTATTAGTACAATTTGTGCACTGTGGTTGTAAGAATGTCTGAGTAAAATAACAATATGAAATAATATACAGAAGCTCTAGCGTCAGATAACAAATAGACAGCTAGAAAGGTTTTGCACCATCCTCTTACGGCCTAGGGAGTTGACAAGTTGCTTGTAGTTTTAAAAAAAAAAAAATAAAGTATACCGTTCTGCTATATCATCAAGAGCTTAAGAATCTTGGCTTTCATATTTAAAATGCTTTTGGGAAGACATATATTAAAATTTTAGCCAAGATGACAGACATGTCTCAATTATATATGTGTGTGTATGTTTTTAAAGCTAGAAACATTAGTTTTAGATTCCTAGAATGAAAATTCTTTTCTCATCTATGCAATTCCCGTATGGTTTTTCTAAAATCATATTTTATTCATTTTCTCCCTTTAGCAATTTTCATCTTATTTCTCATAATTTGAATAGAGACAGTTCTCATACATGATCAGATGCTTTTTTTTTCTTCTTACCATCATTTATGCATGACATAGGTAAAGTAATATGACTGATTTCTCCAGTTGATTCAAGAAACTCATTACTTTGCCTTAAATTATATGTAAAATATTTGTTTTACTTAGGTTACAGTTATCAGAAAGCCAGGTAGTTTTTTTTTCTTCTATTAAAAGATAACATATTGTGAAAGAAAATTAAAAGTTATGCTATTCATTCTTTGCTTTGTTTTTATAAATGAATTTTTCATAGAATTTACAGTATATTCAAAGGAAGAAAGATAAAATTATTGGTCATTTGTACCTTAGAAGTACAAGAATTTAAGTAAAAGAAATGTTCATTTTTGTTTTAAAACTTGTTTTCCATGTGAAGTTTTTATTGAGCCAACTTTCATACATATCTCGCTAGCCTAAAGTCTAAATATTTGTGTTGGCATCAGAAAAACCAATTAGGCAGAATTGCTTTGCGTGGTTGATCTTCAGATAAATTGACTGATCACATTTATTTTTGTATCAGTCTATGTCATTTAATTAGGAAAAATTATTTAGGTGTTTTCTCCCCTGATTAATGGTGATACTCAAGTATGATACAAAAGAATTGTACCACCAAATATTTTTGCGAGGTCTGCTGTTTTCCATATTCCTTTTATGCTACTGCCTTTAAGAAAGAACTAGTATCCTTGAAATAGCACAAAAATGTTTTAAAATTCATAATTGCAAAATAAACCTGTGACTAACTTAATGTCTTCAGATCTAAAGGGTGTAAAAATATTGATACTTCAATATTTCATTTGCTGCCAGGAAAAAAAAAATTCTCAATCTTTTGTAAATGGGAGGAGGACTTTTGCATACATTTTTACTCTTTAAATAACGACAGCGACACTTATACTGTCATAATAACAATTAAGTATTTCTTTGTGGTTTTAATTTTTTTTGTAATTTTACATAAAACAGTTATTTTCTATTTTACGCAGATAAAAAATATTTGTGCATAAAATGTAAAATAGTAAAATGAGAAAATAAAACTATTATACAGTATGTTTCTGTGTTGCTTAAAGTTTTTTTTTCCTGAAAACAAAATCTTAAATCCTCAGGATATTTTGTTGGATAGTAATCTGACAGTCCACTTATGATACATTGTACATATGATTCCCATGCACTTTTTAACTTAAAAGCTGTCAATTTGTGAAGAACATATTTCACTGAACTAAAATTAGTAGGTTAAGCTCTTTAAGAAAATGAAATTCCATCTACAAAGCCAAATTGTTTTAGAATAGTAACAGATGAAGTGGTAAGACTGAGTAGCTGTCAGAAGGCAAGCTGATGATTGCTAAATTGTAAACCTTTTGTAAAGCCTTTTTTTTTTTTTTTTTAAACAAACAAAAAATCACCTGTTCATGTTGGCTATCAGCAGGTTGCTTCAGCCAGAATCAGAATATAGAAGAATGGGTTAGGAAAAAGTGATTCATGCCTCCCTTTATGGTGAAGCAATGATGAAACTTTGATTGACATGCTTAAATAGGAACTTATGGTTAGAAATAAATTGCTTTAAAAATACACAGTGTAATTGTATCTAGTTTGAAGCGATGAAAAACCATCAGCCAGGACGCTAGTGAGGTGTATTTTTTCTCCCAGGACTTCAGTTTTGTGTATGTACAGCTTTAGAGTTTAATTTGCAAGCCAAATATGTGTTTAAAATGCTTTTTACTAATAATAAACTGACAGCTTTAGAATGTTGCTTTTAAAACTTTCTGTAGTGAAGGACCACTTTCTTATTTCCAAATTGTCACAGACAAACATTTGTAAAATAAAAACTGAATTAGTAGTAGGGAGGGGGAAATGGGAAGTTACTGTTTAATGGGCATAGAGTTTCAGTTTCACAAGATGAAAAACTGGAGATGGTTACACAGCTATGAATATGCTTAACAATACCAAACCATATTAAAAGATGGTTAAGATGGTAAATTTCATATGTGTATTTTACCACAGTTGAGTTTTTTTAAAGAATCAATTACAAGAATTTTAAAAATCAGTATTTACCATATTAACAATACAATGGGGGAGGAACATGTTCAACTCAATAGATGCAGAAAAATATACAATTTAACATCCATTCATGATTAAAACTCTCAGCAAACTAGAAGAGAACGTCCTTAACCTGATAAAAGGTATCTATGGAAAAACCTGTAACATCACATGTTTGTTGCGCCTCACCACTCCGCCCCCCTCCCCACAAAATTTGGGAAACACAAATCTGCTTTTATCATTTTTATTCAGAATTGTATTCTAGCCTGTGAAATAAGGTAAGAAAAGTAAAAAGCATACGTACTGCAAAAAACAAAACTGCAGAAGACATCAGACATGTTAAACGCCCTCGAGAATAAAAAAAGCTGTGAGAATAACAAGGTAAGGTACAAGGTCAATATGCGAAGTTCAATTTTATTTCTACATGCTAGAAACTAATAAATGGAAATTAACATTTAAAAACCACCATTTACAATAATATTGACATGAAATAGGGACAAATAGAGCAAAATTTGTGCAAGACCTATCAATGAAAACTATAGAACTTGCAAAGAAATGAAAGAATGTCTAAGTAGGTGGAGATATAACACCATAATTCTGGATTGGAAGACTCAATTTTGGGTTTTCTTGCTTTTTTTCTTTTTGAGACAGTCTCATGCTGTCACGCAAGCTGGAGTACAGTAGTGCTATCTCAGCCCACTGCAACCCTGCACCTCCTGGGTTCAAGCGATTATCATGCTTCAGCTTCCCGAAAAGCTGAGATTACAGGCGTGTGCCATGATACCTGACTAATTTTTTATATTTTTAGTAGAGATGGGGGCTTCGCTATGTTGGCCAGGCTGATCTCGAACTCCTGACCTCAAGTGATCTGCCTTGGCCTCCTGAAGTGCTGGGATTACAGGCGTGAGCCACCATGCCTGGCCTAAGACCCAATTGTGTAAATGTAAATCTTGTAAATGTTAGTTATTCCTAAATTGATCTACAAATTAAATTACAATAAAAAATTCTGCGCGTCTTTTTCTGTAGACAAGCTAATTATAAAATTTATATGTAAATACAAATGACAGAATAGCCACAATATTTTGGAAAAGGAGAACTTGCACTGTGCTATATAAAACTTTGCTATATAAAGCTACAGCAATCAAGAAGTGGTATTTAGGTAAGGATAAACATATAGGTCAATGAACAGACTAGGATCCAGAAATGGACCCACATATATGGCTCATTGATTTTTGACAACGTTGCCAAGGTAATTCAATAGGGAAAGGGTAGTTATTTCAACAAATGTTAGAACAACTGCATATATTCATGGAGAAAAATGAACGTCAACCCTTGCTTCATACCACACATAAAAATTAACACAACGGATTCTAGACCTAAATATAAAATCTAAAACTTATAAAAAATTTTTATAACCTTGGAGTAGACAAAGATTTCTCAGATATTAAAGAAGCAAAACTAGGCTGGATGTGGTGGCTCCTGCCTGTAAATACAGTGCTTTGGAAGGCTATGAATTTTGAGACCAGCCTGGACAACATAGCAAGACCCCATCTCTACAAAAATATAAAAGTTAAAATAAAATTAGCTGGGCATGGTTGTGTACCGCTGTAGTTCTAGCTACTCAGAAGGCTGAGGAGGGAGGATTGCTTGAGCCCAGGTTCAAAGTTCAAAGTTCAAGCGCAGGTCGAGCTTGAGGTTACAATGAGGTGTAATTCTGCCACTACAGCACTCCAGTCTGGGGGTGACAGAGTGGGACGCTGTCTCTGATAAAAAAAACAAGACAGTAAATTGGACTTCATCAAAAATTTTTAAAACACCTGTTCTTTGAAAGACACTATTAAAATAAAAGGCAAGGCTGGGTGTAGTGACACACGCCTGTAATTTCAGTGCTTTGGGAGGCTGACTGGGGAGGATTGCTTGAACCCAGGAGTTTGAGACCAGCCTGGGCAACCTCATGAGACCCCCTCTCTACGAAAAAAAATTTTCTTAAATTAGCCAAGTATGGTAGCATGCACCTGTAGTTCTGGATACTCAGAAGCCTGAGGCAGGAACATTGAGTCTAGGAGCCTGAGGTTATGATGAGCTATGAGCACACCAGTGCACTCTTGTCTGGGTGACAGAGCAAGACCCTGTCTCAAAAAAAAAAAAAAAAAGTTACTAAGTTAAATAAAAGGCAAGGTACAGATTGGGAGAAAATATTTGCAATACATTTATCTTACAAAGGTAAGATAAGTGTATTTGACCACACTAATTTGCAATATTTTGTCATTAAGTGATGAGCATCAGTTTTAACTGAATGATTATGGCAATGTTACTATCTTACAAAGGTAAGATATTTAATATCAAAAATATATGAGAAACTCTTTTAACTCACTAAGACAATCAAATAATTTATGGTCAAAGGATTCGTACAGACGTTTCATTAAAAAAGATATATGTATGGCCAATAAGCATATGAAAAGCTATTTGGCATTATTAGTTATCAGAAAACACGAAGTCACAATCCAGTACCACTAAAAACACATTACAACTGCTCAAAGTTAAAAGACTCACAATACCAATTATTCTCAATGACAAGGACCAAATGAAGTCACGCACATTGCTAGTGGAAATGTAAAATGGCACACTACTTTGGAAAACTTAAACACTTCTGTCACGACACAGCAATTCTAATCCTAGGCATTTATTTTATTTATTTATTTTTTTGAAACAAAAGTTTCACTCTTGTCACCCAGGCTAGAGTGCAATGGTGCAATCTTGACTCACTGCAACCTCCACCTCCCAGGTTCAAGTGATTCTCCTGCCTCAGCTTCCCAAGTAGCTGGGATTACAGGCACCAGCCACCACGTCCGGGTAATTTTTGTATTTTTAGTAGAGACAGGTTTTTGCCATGTTGGCCGGGGCTAGTCTTGAACTCCTGACCTCAGGTGATCTGCCCGCTTAGGCCTCCCAAAGTGCTGACATTACAGGTATGAGCCATCATGCCCGGCCCAATCCTAGACATTTATTTAAGAGAAATAAAACACGTTCACTGAAAGACTTGTACATGAATGTTTATTAAGAGCTTTATTGGTAACGTCCCCAAACCGTTAACAACACAACTATCCATCAACAGGTGACTGAATAAATTATGAATACCCATAGAATAGAAATATGACTCAGCAATAAAGGGAGTGAACAACTGCCTCGTCAACAACTCTGGAAAAGGCAAATCTCATTGTAAGGATAGAAAGCAGTTCATTGGTTGCCTAGGCTAGGGATAGTGGTTGATTTCCTGGATTAGGCATAAAGAAATTTGGGAGGATGATGAACATAGCCTATATTATGCTTTGTTGATGATTATCTGGATGAACAGACTTGCCAAAACTTATCTAAATGTATACTTAAAATAAGTGCAAGGGGTTATGTAAATTACACCTCAATAAGTTTAAAAACTGAACTAGAGAAATGAAAAAGACAAAAATACGTATTTTTTAAAAAAGTATTAGGTTCCACAGGCATAAGGTTTCTCTATCAAATTACCAACATTGTTTTAATCCTTGCACTTATCTCCCTGTGGACTGACAACAAACAGTTCACAGACTGACCACACTGACGTACAACATTTCATCATCAACTGATGAGCATCCGTTTTAACTAAACGATTATGGCAATGTTCATGGGATTTGAAAATTTCTCTGTAAATTTTTTTTTTTTTTTTTTTTTTTTGAGACCGACAGTCTCACTCGCCCAGGCTGGAGTGCAGTGGCTTGATCTCGGCTCACTGCAACCTCTGTCTCCTGAGTTTAAGCGATTCTCCTGCCTCAGCCTCCCCAGTAGCTGGGATTGATTACAGGCCTGCATCACCACACCCAGCTAATTTTTGTATTTTTAGTAGAGACGGGGTTTCACCATGTTGACCAGGCTGGTCTCGAACTCCTGAGTTCAAGTGATCTGCCCACCTCGGCCTCCCAAAGTGCTGGGATTACAGGCGTGAGCCACCGCGCCTGGCTGTAATCTGAGAAAAGCGTTTTCTCGTGTCCGCTAACAAGGTAGTTGATTTGGGAATCTTCATTCCATGACACTAGTAACACCCAGTTAACACTTATGCTATTTTTATAGGTAACACCACAGTAACTAGATAGGAATGAAATAGAACATTGAAGAAAATGTTATTTATCAAATCTATGCGCAACTCTTTAATTCACTTCCTTAGAAAACTATGCAAAAAGGTTTGCCCTGATGTTCATCATACGAATAGAGAAAGCAAGCTTCCTATCGCTAATGTTGGTTTTACTTTGTGAATGAGGTGGCATGTTGCATATTAATACACTGATAAACATCACTGAATAGTTGAACTAGAATGTTCATTTGACTTAATGGTTAAAGGAAAAAGCTATGCATTAAGAACTCCATGCTAGGATTCTTGTCTCCAGCTCTCAGATCATAAAATAGAGGATTTTTGTTTGTTTTTGAGACAGAGTCACTCTGTTGCCCAGGCTGGAGTGCAGTGGCACGATCTTGGCTCACTGCAACCTTTACCTTCTGGGTTCAAGCAATTCTCCTGCCTCAGTCTCCCATGTAGCTGGGACTACAGGTGTGAGCCACCACATCTGGCTAATTTTTGTATTTTTAGTAGAGATGAGGTTTCACCATGTTGGCCAGGCTGGTCTCGAACTCCTGACCTCAAGTGATCTGGCCGTCTCGGCCTCCCAAAGTGCTGGAATTACAGGTGTGAGCCACCACGCCCGGCCTAAAAATAGAGGATATTTTAAATAAAAGTGTGAGAATCTGCCCTATTGGCCTAAAATGTATTAGCTAGTTGATTAAACAAATAAAGAATACCTAGAATAAAGGTATAAACAAATAAAGAACCTTCTATTGTGGAGGATATGTAAAGTGGCGTGCCAAAGGAAAGAACCAGAAGAAACAGATTATGGTCCTTGTTTTCCCACTACCAGATATGAAACTTAGAGCAAGTTGTTTAAACTTTCTCCTCCTCCATTTTCTGTCTCCTATGCTAGGGTCATTGACACACTTGCCTGCAGTGCAGGGCCATTGAAAGGGTTAAATGAACTCATGTATGTGAATTCATCTTGCAACTGTAGACTCCTAAATAAGTGTAAAGGTCTAGGAAAGAAAAATCTCCCTTCAAAGAATCCGGTGCTCTAGTTTGAAATTGGTGCTCACCTCATGTAATGGTGAAAAATCATAAAATAGCATAAAAAATGTGTTGAATGACTGAATGAGTAAGGAATAAGAGCTAATTCTGATCTCTTATGATATGTCAAGTCCTTTATTTGCCTTCTCACTTATTTCTCACAACTCCTTGAAGTAGATAAGAGAACTGTCCATTTTATAAATGGAGAAATCGAGGCATAGAGGGATTAGTCAACTTGGCTGAGGTCACTTGCATAAGGGCCAACCCAGGCTTGAAGCCCTGCCTGGGGATTTTCATTAGGATTAAGTCTGTCTCAACAGAAGACTGCTGTTAACACCTACAGTCAATGAAAGGGAGGTGTGTTTAATACGTCTAACAAATGAGAATTGCAAACATTGGGTCCTTTTCTCATTTCCTCTGGCTTTTGTCTTATCCAAAGTGAGACGCTTAGTAGTATTCATCTCTACTAAGTCAATGGAGTTTTATAAAATATTACCATACAACCAACCCTTAGTAAAATAATGGCTCTAGGCAATCATCACCAACAGCTGCTAAAACCATTAGGTGAAAAGCTGGTGAGACAGTTTGTAAAGGATGGATTTGCCTTACAATCCCTGAATACATCTATCGATCTTAATATCATGAAAAGAGAGACAACCAGGGCCGGGCGCAGTGGCTCACGCCTGTAATCCCAGCACTTTGGGAGCCTGAGACAGGTGGATCACAAGGTCAGAAGATTGAGACCATCCTGGCTAACACGGTGAAACCCCATCTCTACTAAAAAATACAAAAAATTAGCCGGGCGTGGTGGCAGGCCCCTGTGGTCCCAGCCACTCGGGAGGCTGAGGCAGGAGAATGGCGTGAACCCAGGAGGTGGAGGTTGCAGTGAGCCGAGGTTGCGCCACTGCACTCCAGCCTGGGCGACAGAGTGAGACTCTGTCTCAAAAAAAAAAAAAAAAAAAAAGACAACCAGATAATCATATGCCTCCCGATATGATGCATTGGGACAACTCTTGCCAAAACACAAACTGAACCTAAATCTGATAAATTCCCCCGATATAAGTACCAGTTCATAGGAAATATAGGAGACTGTCATTTACATGGATACAATCAGCAAAAATACAAATGAAAACAACACAGATACAAAAAAAATTACAAGAAAAATAAGAAGAAGGGGAAGGTATAGATTAAGAGACTTAAGAGTCTCTTTCACTCACCCAATGCATTGTGTGGTTTTGTTTGTCTCCTGATTACAATAAATAAGTAAACTTTTGAGGCAATCAAGGAAATTTGAACACTGTATTTTTTAAATATTAAGGAATTTGCCTTTTTTTTTAGGTGTGGTAATAGTATTGCGGTTATGAGGAGGAAAGAAAGGAAGGAAAGAGAAGAGAGAGAGAAATGGGGAAAGGGATTTTAATCTTTCAAAAATGCATACTGAAGTACTTAGAGATGAAATAGTGTGATGTCTAGCATTTGCTTCAAAATACTTCAGTGGGTGGACTTAAAACACACACACACACACACACACACACACACACACACACACACACACACACAAAGGCCATGTGCTAAAAACTGCTAAGACTGGGTGACAGATATGTGAGGGTTTATTATATTATGCTCTCTACTGAGTATGCATGAAATTTTCCTTAAAATAGAGCATTTGTTAAAAAACACTATCATAAAGAAGCTTACCCAAAAGAATACCACAGATGTGGCAATGTCACCTACAAAATCATATCAGGTTTTTGAAACTGCATCACTAGGTAAAGAATACATATTTCTTTTCATGAAATGGGGGGTACTTTATGTAACAAAGGTGTTTCTGAAAAGTTGTACCTAAATAAAATATTATAAGCATAATTGCTAGCAGTCTATTATACACACTGTCTGGCCCCCCCAGAAAGGTGCATTCATTTTTATTTTATTTTTTTTGAGACAGGTCTTTCTCTCTCACTCAGACTATATACAGTGGCACAATCACAGCTCACTGCAGCCTCAACCTCCTGGGCTCAAGCGATCCTCCCACCTCAGCCTCTCACTGGGACCGCAGGAGTATGCTACAACTCCTGGCTAATTCTTTTTAAATTTTTGGTAGATGCAGGTTCTCCCTATGTTGCCCAGCCTGGTCTCACACTCCTGGGGCTCAAGTGATCCTCCTGCCTTGGCCTCCCAAAGCGCTGGTATTAAAGGCATGAGCCAATGTGCCCAGCCCATGGTTCTTGAATACCAGAGAAGAAAATAAATGTATAATTAAGCTCTAAATTACATAGGAGTGGTATTCCTGAAAAACATTTAGTAAGTGGAAACTCTGGAACTATAATACACATATTTAGAAACCTAGGACTTGCAACCACTTCACAAGAAATATTAGACACAAATTACCACAAGACAGCACAGCTTACTGACATGGAAATTAGATTCCATCAAGCCTATGTCTAAAACTCCTTCCTAGTTTCTTATTGCCCTCTAGAAAAGAAGTCCAATTTCCTTAGCATGGTGTGAAAGCATGGAGCCAGTTTCTATCTTCACCCAGCTTCCAGTTCCTGTACTCCTTCCTCCTGGAAGCATTATTTATCAACCATAATTAGCCCAGGTAAGATTTGTGCATTAGAAATACGGTCACTTCACTCTCTCTGCTCTACTGGATTAGCATCCATTAAGTTTAGGACCTGGTATTTTCCTTGTTACCACTGCATCTTAAAATCTTAGCTGTGGCTGGGCCCAGTGGCTCACACCTGTAATCTCAGCACTTTGGGAGGCCGAGGTGGGTGGATCATGAGGTCAGGAATTTGAGACCAGCCTGGCCAACATGGCAAAACCCTGTCTCTATCAAAAATACAAAAATTAGCTGGGTGTGGTGGCACACACCTGTAATCCCAGCTACTCAGGAGGCTGAGGCAGGAGAATCGCTCGAACCTGGAAGGTGGAGGTTGCAGTGAGCTGAGATTGTGCCACTGCACTCCAGCCTGACAGAGACTCCATTCCCTCTCCCCGCAAAAATAAAAATCCTTAGCTGTTACAATGGATACAGCACTGTAGCTGGGCCACTAGTCCTCAAAATTCATGGCGTTGCCATCTTATGTCACTTATTTTACAGACAAAGAAAAATTATTATACTAGAGAACTGTATTTTTTTTTCCTACAGTTTCTTAGATATAATTCCATGGAAACTTGGATCTGCTGAAACAATTGTTGGCAGCATCAGTATAGCATTAGGAAATGATAAAAGGAAATCTGTTAACACTATCAGAAATTTCATTAATCACATACGTTTATCCATTTGATAAATCATGTGCCTTTGTCGATTTAAAAATACATTTATATTAAGATATTTTATCTTTCTGACCATTTTTCTGACTTTTTTGGAGAAGCATGCTTTGGTGCTATAGAGTATCTTCAGCACAGTGATCCATATTTGGATAACAAGAGTCACAAAAGGAAAAATCACCGTTTCATTACTTTAATGCTTATTTGCCACAATATATTTGATTTGTATATGACTTTGAGAAACTATTTTGTGCTCAAGTACATTCCCGTAAATAGAACTTTATATTTCTTAATTGGCCAGCTTGTTGCATTGATTTGTCCCAAGTCTCATTATGAAATCTCAAAATCTCACTTTGGTTTGAAAAAGTGAAGGGAATCAGACCATTTCTAGCTTTGTTTTGACAACATTTTGGTGCACAGTTTGAGAAATGGCAGAATTACCCCCCAGCTAAAATATTATTCGGAGGCTCAAAATTCATACTAACCTTTCTTGTTTCCTAAGCTGTAAAAAGTAGCTGCCAAGCAGAATTCTTACGGCAGGTTCTCATCGAAATCTCACGCTGAAGGAAATCAATGACATATGTGAGGGCAGCAAGCTTCAGAAGAATTTAGCAAACAGGATGTCAGAAATCTTTCAGAAATAAATCATTCACCTGGGTGGATTTAGGGCTGAGATATTCTATGATATGTGTTTGATAAACTTGCATGCCACTGAAAACATTTCTCCCTCATATTTAGACTTCTAAAGCTTTTCTCACCTATTTCTTATGTTAAAAATTAACCCATCTCATCCCTGTTGAGAAATAAATAATGCCCCATATCTTTGAAAACATAAACCAAAGAAAGATCATGTTCTATGTCTTCACTTCATCCGTGAGGATGCCAGAATTTCTTTTGGCTGTTTGATTGTCAAGTCGTTGGCAATATCAAACAGAATTGTCTCTCAGAGGAGAAGTAGTTGAACTTGTATCACCCTGTGGGACCTGTTGGGAGTAAATTAGATTGTGGAAATGGCATATGCTCTATCTGAAAGTCAATCTCAGTTCATTAACTAGTATCCGAAGAATCTGAAGGAGTTAAGGATGAGAAATAATGTTTCCTCAAATAAATCTTTCTATATTTTCACTATTTCCTAAAAGTTGATAGCTAGAAGATCAATTTAGTATCTCTTTGGGGAGGAGCATGAGTAGGGACTGTGGTGTGTGTGTTTTGAGATGGAGTTTCACTCTTGTTGCCCAGGCTGGAGTGCAATGGCCCAACCTCGGCTCACTGCAACCTCTGCCTTCCGGGTTCAAGCGATTCTCATGCCTCAGCCTCCCAAGTAGCTGGGATTACAGGCATGTGCCACCACACCCGGCTAATTTTTGTATTTTTTTTTTTTTTTTTTTTTAGTAGAGATAGGGTTTCTCCATTTTGGTCAGGCTGGTCTCGAACTCCCGACCTCAGGTGATCCACCCACCTCGGCCTCCCAAAGTGCTGGAATTACAGGCGTGAGCCACCACACCCAGCCTGTTTTTTCATTCTGTTCCCTCTGATTGAAATGCTTCCTCTCTTTATCCTTCCTTTTCCTTCTTTCTCTCTGCCCATCAAAATTCTCATTATCCTTTGCTGTTCAGAATTGACCAGACTGTCCTTGAGCACATTTCCTTTGAAGCTACACTCACCTGATTTTCCACCTCACTGACCCCTACTTTTGGGTTCAATACTAGGCTCCTTTTTTTCTTCCAGCCTCACATTAGGTGACTATAACTTTACAAATCATCTATGTGACTCATAAATTTTAATATCCAGCTTTGACCTCTCCCAGAATCCATTAATATCTCCATCTGCTTACAAGGGTGTAAAAGTTAAGACATTTTAATCAAAAAATGGCAAAAGGAATACTTTTTATTTTTATTTTTTTAGACCAAATCTTGCTCTGTCACCGAGGCTGGAGTGCAGTGGCGCAATCTCGGCTCATTGCAACCTCTAGATCCCAGGTTCAAGCCGTTCTCATGATTCAGCCTCCTGAGTAGCTGGGACTACAGGCACAGCGCCAGCACGATCACTAATTTTTGTATTTTTAGTAGAGAGGAGGTTTCACCATGTTTGCCATGCTGGTCTCAAACTCTTGATCTCAGGTGATCCACCGCCTCAGCTTCTCAAAGTGCTGAGATTACAGGTGTGAGCCACTGCACCTGGCCAGAAAACAGTACTTTCTATTTTCCAACTTATCTGTGCTCTTCCCAATTTTCTCTTCCCAACAAACAGCACCTCCGTCGACCCAATTGCTCAAAAGAAAGGACTTAAAATTTTCCTTGATTCCTCTATTTTCCTCATATTTATATCCGATCAACAATTTTTCTTTTTTTTTTTTTTTTTTTTTAGAAAAAATTTCTGTCACCCAGGCTGGAGTGCAATGGCGTGATCTTGGCTCACTGCAACCTCCACTTCCTGGGTCCAAGTGATTCTCCTGCCTCAGCCTTTTGACTAGCTGGGACTACAAGTACCCACCACCACGCCCCGCTAATTTTGTATTTTTAGTAGAGACGGGGTTTCAACCATGTTGGCCAGACTGGTCTCGAACTCCTGACCTCAAGTGGTCCGCCTGCCTCAGCCTCTCAAAATGCTGGGATTACAGATGTGAGCCACCGCGCCCTGCCTTATCAGTGAATATTCTATCATAGATACCTATCACAAATCCATATCCTCTTCTTCATCCCCACTGCTACTAACCTAGTTGTCCAAGCCAAAGGTACTCAGTTGGATTTATGGAGATGACTCTTTAAATGTGTTTAATTATGTTGATTGATTTTTGAATCACAAACTGATTTTGTTTTCCTGGAATGAACCCCGCTTGGGGTTCATTATTATTGTTTTCGTATGTTGCTGGATTTGGTGTGCCAGTATTTTGTTGAAGGTTTTTTTTTTTTTTTTTGTCTGCAAACGTAAGAGATACTGGTCTGTAATTTTCTTTTCTTTGTCAGGCTTTGCTGTGGGTTTATGCTGACCCCATAACTAAGTTGGAAGTGTTTCTTTTGTCTCTAATTTCTGAACATTTTTGGATATTGTTATTATTTCTTCTTTAAATATTGGATAGACTTCACCAGTGAAACCATCTAGTCCTGGAGTTTTCTTTGTAAGGGGACTTTTTTATTAGTGGATTACACTTCTTAAGTAGACACAGGGAAATTAAAAGCTTCAATTTCATCTTAAGTCAGCTTGGATAGGTTGACTCTTTTTCCAATAAATTTGTCCACTTCATCCAACTTGTCAAATGTGTTGGCATAAAATTGCCATTATCCATTGTCTATAGAATCTATGGTATATCTTGCTTTCATTCTTGACACTGAAATTTGGCTTTGTCTCTTTTAAAAAAAAAAAAATGTTCCTGCTAGGGATGAATCCATTTCACTGATCTTTTAAGGAATTAATTTTGGTTTTGTTAATTTTCTATTATTTGTTGTCTTCTCTATAGATTTGTGCTTTTATCTTTATTGCTTTCTTCCTTGTTTGGGTTTAATATAATCATATCTTTCTGGCTTCTTAACGTGAAAATTTATGTCACTGGTTTAACACATTTACTTGTTTATTTTTTGAGAATCCACAGACCATTTATTAAGATAAATCTTATTTGATGCCATAGACAAGTCTTGATACATTTAAAAGGATTAAAACCACACAAAGTATGTTCTCTGACTATAAGGGATTTAATTAGAAATCAATAACAGAAAGATATGTAGAAAATACCCAATGATTTGCAAATAAAACAATACTTTTTAAAAATTATTTTTTTACTATATACATTTAAAGTTGTGCATTTCTCCTAAACACAGCTTCAGCTCCATCAAATACATTTTAGAATGTCATATTTTTATTATAATTCAGTTTAAATATATTCTAAGTTCCTTTATCATTTTCTATTTTGCACACTTGGGATTATTTCAAAATACATTATTTAATTTCAAGTATCGATCACAGGTTTTTGTAACTGGGAAAAAAAGTTACAAAGATTCCACTCTTCTATGGAGACACGTATCGTGTTTTACTCATAAAACTCAGCCCCATTAAAAATGATGTGGTGTGGCATATGAAATAAGATAACATATAAACATTTTATTTTTTTACTTCTTTGTAAAATCCAATTTTGAACATTTTATTAAAAGCAAAAAAAGTTATGATATAGCATTAAAATATTTCATTTTGGGCTGGGTGCGGTGGCTCACACTTGTAATCCCAACACTTCGGGAGGCCAAGGCAGGTGGATTGTCTGAGGTCAGGAGTTTGAGACCAGCCTCACCAACATAGTGAAACCCTATCTCTACTAAAAATACAAAAAATTAACTGGGCGTGGTGGCAGGCGCCTGTAATCCCAGCTACTCAGGAGGCTGAGGCAGGAGAATCACTTGAACCTGGGAGGCGGAGTTTGCAATGAGCCGAGATCACACCATTATACTCCAGCCTGGGCAACAAGAGCAAAAAGCTGTCTAAAAATTTTTTTCACTTTGAAGAATACATACATCAGGATCTATATATGTAAATCATATGTACTTATGTATATGTGATCTTTACACCACAGGTAACTTAAAAAATATGAATGCCATTCCCTAACAGATCTTTACACTCTCTTCAGAAACTTCATAACTTGGATATGTGAAGGAAATCCTAGAGCTGAATTTAAAGACAGGGTTTGAGGAGACTGCAGTCATTCTGCAGAGTAAAATAAGATTTTGTTTTGTCATTGCTGTTCACCCATAAAATGAGGGAGAAGAGGAAAGCTAAGCACTGTGCCTATGAAGCCTGCGTTGCAGAATCTTTTAGCAAGATTAATGTCAAATGTGGAATTTTAAGATATTGGCATGATTATATGTCAAAGGGTGTTATAACAAAATATCATTAACCGGTGGCTTATAAACAACAAAATTTATTTCTCACAGTTCTGGAGGCTGGAAGTCTGAGATCAAGGTGCTGGCAGATTCGGTGTCTGGTGAGGACCCACTTCTTGGTTCGCAGATGCTGCCTTCCCACCACCGTGTCTTCATATGGTTAAAGGGGCAAGACTGCTTTCTGGGACCAATTTCATAAGAGCATTAAACCTATTCATGAAAGCTCTGCCCTCGTGACCTAATCACCTCCCAAAGGCCCCACCTCCTAACACCATCCCCTTGGTGACTAGGTTTCAACATGTGAGTTTTAGGGAGACACAAATGCTCAGACTATAGCAGTTACATCCTTCCATGTCCACTACCACCACCTGCACATCTGCCTCTCATAAAAATGCACTGAAAAGGCGAGTTTGGAGGCAATTAACCAACAATGTACCCAGTTTTAGATTTAGGAAATGTAACTAAATCTTAAGGAATGGAAAGACTTCCTGCAGACATCTACATTGTGTTTGTGTGTGTATTTATTTGAGTATATCTGCATATAACTGTTAAAGAATTGGATGACAATTCACTAACACACATTTGTTATCTGTAGGTGGTAGAAAAGCATTTTAACATATTTGCTTATTCCAATTTCTACTCTAAAAATAGACCACAGTAGTCATACTCCCACTTATGGTTAAGATGGTGTAACCAGAATGAGGTAAGCCTCATTTATTTATCAGCTTAAAATGAGATTCCAGGGTTGCAGCATGTGGAGAGAGTAGAAACCACTGGGAAGCCAAGACAGAGTTCGCAGAGCAGAGAGAAAAAAATCGCACAGAGATCAAGCTTGGGAGATCTGCAGAGGGTTACCCCGGGGCCGTCCACTGAGACCTGGTCAGTACATATACAGGAGGATCCTACCCAAGGCTGGGGAAGGAGCCACGTGACAGGAGCACAGGGAACAATCCTCAGAGCATACACAGGACCAGTAGCAGTCGTGCTTCCACCAGGCAGAGAGGAAAACCTTGTAATCATAAGATATAGAGTACTCTGAATGCTAGAGACTAAAGGCTGCCCTGATCCTACCTGACAAAACTTAAAAAGAAAGCCTAGTCTTAGCCGGGCGTGGTGGCTCACGCCTGTAATCCCAGCACTGTGGGAGGCCAAGGCAGGTGGATCACCCGAGGTCAGAAGTTCTAGACCAGCCTGGTCAACAAGCTGAAACTCCGTCTCTACTAAAAATAAAAGATTAGGCAGGTGTGGTGGTGTGCTCCTATAGTCCCAGTTACTGGGGAGACTGAGGCAGGTGCTTGAACCCAGGAGGCAGAGGTTGCAGTGAGCAGAGATTGTGCCACTGCACTCCAGCCTGGGTGACAGAGTGAGACTCAGTCTCAAAAAAAAATCCAACAAAGCCTAGTCCCAGAAAAAAATTTAAAATGACTTTTAGGAATAAAAATAATAGATTATTGTTAATTTGCATTACTTTTAAAAAATATGATCATTACATATTATATGCATGTATCAAAATATCACATGTACCCCCAAAATATATATAACTATTACATGTCAATTTTTTAAAAGTTGTACCCAGTCTTCAAATTCCAACTAAAATGCTAACCGATTTCCTTCATCTGAATTTTTGTAGCATTCTTTTATGGCAATTAACACAGTCTCTATTTTAGAGATTTTATCCAATTGTATTGTAAATGGGTTTTATTAGGTTGGTGCAAAATAATTGCGATTTTTGCAATTACTTTTAATGGCAGAAACCACAATTATTTTTGCACCAACCTAATAGTTGTGCTGTAAATTCCAGGGGACAGGGAACACCCAAGATTCATAGATCTTCGTGTAAATATCTTAACAATCTTTCATTATTAGTGTCTTACATAAATCTGATTTCCAAATATATATTTGCCCAATAAATGAATATTTCAGTAAAGTTTAATCCAAAAATATAAGTATTAACTGGCTACTAATTCATATGGATTTATGTAGAAGTCTTCCTAAAAATGTGAAAGTTAAGAATCATTCTTACATCATTATTGCCAGCATGTTTTCCAAAGTATGAGCCTAAATATATGGACTAGTCAGTTCTCATGGCCATTAGTGTACACATGTAAAATTATTTTTATTATTTATATTGGAATGTGCAAAGTCTATTTTCAAATCCACTGGGATTATTTTTATGGCACAGTGATGATTAGAGCTGTACTTCTAAGTCACGTAGAAAAACAATGTGAATCTGGGGGGTCCTGTGATGCTTCGAGATTTCAGTTCCAACTTGTTCCAGTTGATGTCACTATGGCAAAGGTATCCCACACATGCTGCATACAGCAGCAGGGGAAGGAGGATACAAATCTAATCATGTGGCCGAATCAAAAGGAAACGTATTTGGGGGCAACGCTAAAATGGAAATGAGAGCATGGCAGAACATCAGGATTCTATTTTTGGAATCAGAGGGGCTGAGTGAACTCATTTACCTGATCTTCTACGAGTCAGCAAAACAAACACACAAAGCCATTGTGAGTTTGCAAGCTGTGAAACTGCTGCTCTTTGTAACGACCGATCTTCCTATACTCTGAACTGCCGCAATACATTGAGGTAGTAGCAGTTACAGCCTTTCATATGGCTTCTCTGCTCTGTAGAAAGTAGTAAATGGACCTCTTAGGGCTACATTTCTAGCTCTGGGCTGTTGCACCATTTTTCTCCCTGCAGGAAGTCATGACAGACTACAGAGGAAGTCCAAAGCAAGGACAATGCTGTTTATGAAAAGGAGTGGTAATGGTTCCGAGTGAAAATTAACAGATGTTTGGATAAAAATGTCTGCCTGGGCACTTTATGGCTCCAAAGTAAATAATATATCTTTGAGTTTTAGCAGCTGTTTAGGGACTCATATATCTCTTAGCGTTAAATGGCAAGGTAAAGGAACTTACGTAACTTAACACTGTTCATCAACAAGAACTTACTGGATATCCTTCTGAAATGTGAAAACAGATCTCTTTTCAGATATTATTCAACTGTGCAAGGAGGCAAACAGATGTATTCATTAACACTCCCCACAGAGCATATTGTGATATTCGCAAATGGAAAATGCTAGAGCTGAGGTTACACAAATGTTTTCTGTTACGAAACCTGCTTCCATGAGACCATGATTTTCAAGGAGGATCTCATTTAGGACTGTTTTTTGTTATGCTTTACGCAATGGGTGATTTTTCTAATTAAGATAATTTGCATTTTAACCTTGCTTTAGAAAATGATTATTCTTTTTTCTTCGGTCTAAAGGTAGATAATCTTACCTGTTTACATTCAGATTTTTTTACCCAAGTTTTGCCTCAGGATCTATAAAAGTCAATTTTTTATAGTAAGATATTGGATGCCCAGTGAAGAAAAGGTTTTCGCCAAGCTGAAGGAAATTCAAGGCAAGACTGTGAGATGTCATTGGTACAATACACACCAACTAAGAATCCTTGTTTTATACCTGTGAACCAATAACAGTGACCAGCGTGGGGACATTTTGTTGGAATTCTGTGTGAGAAAAGCAGGCGTGTTCAGTCCTGCAGCGCCACCAACAGCTCTGGATGCCAAAGGACCATGCCGGTGGGGTTCAGAGTGTCCAGACAGAAGTATGGGTCAGGGTTTAATGGGGAAATGAGATGGGTCCGAGATGGGTAGGAAGAGAGGAAAATGAGCCTCTCAATGCTCTCAAAACAGCCATTGAGGCAATGAAATGGGTTTTGTTTTTTTACTTTTATTTTAGGTTCAGAGATACATGTGCAAGCTTGTTATACAGGTAAATTATCTAGGGGGTTTGATGTACAGATTATTTTGTCACCTATGTAATAAGCATAGTATCTCATAGTTTTATGATCCTCAACCTCCACCCACCCTCCACCCTCAACTAAGCCCTAGTGTCTGTGGTTCCCTTCTTTGTGTCCATGTGTTCTCAACGCTTAGCTCCCACTTATAAGTGAGAACATGTAGTATTTAGTTTTCTGTTCCTGCCTTTGTTCACTTAGGATAATGGTCTCCAGCTCTATCCATGTTTCTGCAAAGAACATGATCTCATTCTTTTATGGCTGCATAGTATTCCATGCTGTATTGTACCACATTTTTTCTTTTTTTTTTCTTTTTAAGATGGAGTCTCGCTCTGTCACCCAGTCTGGAGTGCAGTGGCAAGATCTCAGCTCACTGCAAGCTCCACCTCCTGGATTCACGCCATTCTCCCGCCTTAGCCGCCCGAGTAGGTGGGACTACAGGCGCCCACCACCACACCCAGCTAATTTTGTTTTCATATTATTAGTAGAGATGGGGTTTCACCATGTTAGTCAGGATGGTCTTGATCTCCTGACCTCATGATCCTCCCACCTCGGCCTCCCAAAGTGCTAGGATTACAGGTGTGAGCCACCACACCTGGCCTATACCACATTTTCTTTATCCAGTTTACCATTGATGAGCATGCAGATTGATTCCTCATCTTTGGTACCATGAATAGTGCTGCAATGAACATGCACGTGCATGTGGTCTTTATGGTAGAATAATTTACCTTCCTTTAAGTATATACCCAATAATGGGATTGCTAAGGTCGAATAGTAATTCTGTTTTAAGTTCTCTGAGAAATCACCAGACTGCTTTCTGCAGTGGATGAACTAATTTACATGAGCACCAGCAATGTATGAGCATTCCGTTATCTCTGCAACCTCACCAGCATCTGTTATTTGACGTTTTTATAGTAGCCATTCTGACTGGTGGGAGATGGTATCTCACTGTGGTTTTGATTTGCATTAATGAAAAGAGATTTATTTGAGACAGGATCTGGCTGTTGCCCATGCTGGAGTGCAGTAGTGTGAACAGATTCACTGCAGCCTCAACCTCCCGGGCTCAGGTGATCCTCCTGCCTCAGCCTCCTGAGTAGCTGGGGCTACGGGTGTGCACCATCACGTCTAATTTTTAAATTATTTGTAAAGACAGGGTCTTCCTATGTTGCCCAGGCTGGTCTTGAACTCCTGGGCTCCCGTGATCCTCCCACTTTGGCCTCCCAATGTGCTGTGATTACAGACATGAGCCACCACAGCCAGCCTGAAAAGTTGAAAGGCACAGGGAGAACTCAGGTTTCTGTGGACTCGAACAGGACATGATGAAAAATGGACCTTGAATGAAATTCCTTGACTTTAGGTGGCTAGGAAGACTCCTGGTAAGTATCTGCTGTGGTAACTTCAACCCACAGAGGAGAGACAGAGAGAAAATTCCCTGAGTCAGGGGGATAATAGTCATGACAAGGGCGAAACAGAATGGAAAAAAAAAAAGAGAGGAAAGGTTGATATTGTTGACAGAATAAACACTATAAAGGAAAATCATCCTTCTGAAGTAAATTCTGTCAATATGAATCTTGTTTGTCAAATTTGATTTTAATATTGAGAGTAAGATAATTTTCAGTTTATCTGCTGGGACCGTGGTGAAGCATTTCCTTTATCTAGAATTTCCCCAGTGATCTTTCCAGGGATTTTTTTCTATATCCCAAGCTTTCAGCAAATTTTGATGAGATGCCCACTTTGTGTGAAGAGATACAAAAGAAGCACATGTGACCCCTGCTTCCCCATGTGCAAGACAAAACTGGCCCCTAATGAATTGAGACGAGATTCCCAAGATTTGGGGATTTCACGGAAGGGTAAAATTGCAAAACAATGCAAACAACGTTTTAGTTTCCTAAGGCTGACATAACAAAGTCCTACAGACTAGGTGGCTTTAACACAGGAATTTCCTCACAATTCTGGAAGTTAGCAATCCAAAATCAGGGTTGGTTTCTTCTGAGGTGTTGAGGAAGGACCCGTTCCACTTCCCTCTCCTTGGCTTTTAGACGGATTTCTTTTCCCTGTGTCTTCACATCATCTTTCTTTTCTTTCCCCTCCTCCCTCCCTTCCTCTCCTTCCTTTTTTTTTTTTGGACAGAGTCTCACTCTGTCACCCAGGCTGGGGTGCAATGGCACAATCTTGGCTCACTGCAACCTCTGCCTGCTGGGTGCAAGAGATTCTCCCACCCCAGCCTCCTGAGTAGCTGTGATTACAGGCACATGCCACGACGCCTGGCTAATTTTTGTATGTTTTGGTAGAGATGGGGTTTCACCATGTTGGCCAGGCTTATCTCGAACTCCTGACCTTAGGTGACCGGCCTGCCTGGGCCTCCCAAAGTGCTGGGATTATACGCATGAGCCACCGCGCCCAGCCATGTCATCTTCCTTCTGTTGCTTGTTTGTATCCAAAGTGCCTCCTCTTATAAGGATAGCAGTCAAAAGGTGGGTTATTAGGCCCACCCTGATAACTCATTTTAATTAATTTACCTTTTTAAAGACTCTTCAAATACAGTCACATTCAGAGGTTCTGGGGTTGGGACCTCAATATACGAATTAGGGGCTTGGGGATGGGGGGATATAATTCAGCCCACAGCAAGCTACAACAAACCCACAAGCCAACAACCTGAGGTGGATGACACATGCTTTCAAAATTTGTATTTTGCAAAATCAGGATTAAAACACATGGCTGGGTGCAGTGACTCATGCCTGCAATCCCAACACTGTGGGAGGCTAAGGCAGGAGAATTGCTTGAGGTTAGGAGTTCAAGACCAGCCTGGGCAACATAGTGAGACCCCATCTCTACAAAAAAATTTAAAAATTAGCCAGGCATGGTCATGCATGCCTGTGGTCCCAGCTATTCAGGAGGCTGAGGTAGGAGGACTATTTGAGCCCAGGAGGTAGAGGCTGCCGTGAGCCATGATGGTGCCACTGCACTCCAGCCTGGGTGACACAGCAAGACCCTTTCTGAAAGCCAAACAAGCCACAAACAACAAAACAAAACCTATGACATTATTATAATTTAATAAAAGAAATAATTTATTAACAGAAAAATGATGTACTAAGGATATAATCAAAGAATAAAGGAGTATCCTTTAAAGTAAATACATTTAACTTTATAAGCATCTCATAAATTTGTCCTTATTTTAGGACCAGTGAAATTTTGAAATTTTATTAGTAACTGGTGAGGACATGCTAAAATACATTACGGTAATTGTAACATGGTGCCCCTAGGTAAAATTTGGTTCTGATATTTTCAAAACCTTAAATATGCTGGTAGAAACCCTGCAGGAGGTAAGACCTAAATATATCCTTAGGCCTTGCTTCCGGGAAAACCACCAGAAGGGATTATTTGGTTATACCCATATTAAGCTGATAGTTTAACCAAAAGAGTAATTTCTAAGGAGGTAGAATGTTCTGTGAAATCATGAGAGAGCAAGAGTGAGACAGAAAGAGGAGGTGAGGACATAGAGTAGCACTTTTTTTTTTTTTTTTT